>NC_040082.1:100013545-100288545 GCF_003369695.1 Bos indicus x Bos taurus
CACAACTGAGCAACTAAACACGCACACATTCTCACTGTTGGCATTTGAGGCAGGAAAGGTACAGGGTGCTATCCTGCTGTATACTGGGGATTAGAAACATGCTTTGCTACTGCTGCTGCTGCTGCTGCTAAGCCGCTTCAGTCGTGTCTGACTCTGTGCAGCCCCATAGATGGCAGCCCACCAGGCTCCCCCATATCTGGGATTCTCTAGGCAAGAATACTGGAGTGGGTTGGATTGTATCATCCTTTAGGCATTGTCAAATATCCCCAGGGACAAAATCATCTCTGATTGAGAATCACTGCCCAGAGTTTGAGAACTGAAAGTATCTTGACCAATTCCAATCAAGATTCCATCCTTTACTTGGTTTATACCTTTAAGCAGAACATTAAATCCCTCTGAGTACCATTTCTGCAGTGTTGAATGGAGTGCTTATACATTCTAACTCATAGAACACACAGTTGTCAAGATTAAACTTGACAGTCCCTGTAATTTTCTAAACTAGTGCTACAGATCAGATCAGATCAGTGCTACAGAACAACATCTAAATACATATTTTATAATTTTAATATTTTATAACGAGGGGCAAATGACAGATGTTACTATCAGTAATAAATCCTTATTGCCTTTGTAAAACTTTCTTGAAACCAAAGATTTTAATATCCAAGTTTTACATTAAAGAAGTGGAGTTAGCCCCCATTTTGAAGAGAGAAATAGTAATTCTCAGATATTTCAGGAGTTGTATTGCAACCACTAATCAAAGCACTGAAGACCCTAAGGACCTAGTCAAGACATATGCCCATATGAGAAAATTTGAACTCAGGGATGTAATGAGGTTCTGGGAGGCCTAGCCTTTTGGAAGCAGAAGAGTTAAGTGAGAAGGAGTGATAAAAATTGAATTCACCTAACTTATAATGCAGTCTCCTAGGAACAGAGAATCAGCAGGAAAAAAATCCATTCTGTCCAGACCAATATCTCCCAGGAAAATCATGTATATAGAGGTTGGAGTGACAAGAAGAAATATGCCTAATGAGCTGCCAGAGGAAGCTGTAAATATCTCCTCTGCTGCAGTCCCTCAGCCTGTGCCACTGTGGTTGGATAGCACATGGTCCTCGCTTATACAGTCCTAAATCTGGCTAAGAGACCAATGTTGTTGTCTTGTTTAGGGACAAACTTTGGTCTCCATCACCAATTATTTAGGGGGTGGGGGATTTTGACCTTCACAGGGAAAACTTCCATGCAGAGTTTCCAAGCAGGTGAGTCTGCGAGCCCCACAGATACTCTGGGAGAGGATCAGAGAAGAGGGAAGCCAGGAATGTGTACCTGAGGTCACCTGAGGACCAATCTAGCATAGCCCAGAGGTCAGAGATCATTGTGGCTGTTTGCTGGCTTTCCAAGTAAACGTTGTGCTTGGAAACATGAGTGTAACTTTTAACAATTAAATCATGCTAGTGGAAGCCCGATAGAAGAAGGAATGGGAGTCCTAAACTGCTACCAGTAAAAGTAGAACACGAGTCCAGGAATCTTGTTGATTACCAGGACAAATAGGGTATTACCTGGAGGGTCAGACAGTGAGGTAAGGACATTTCTTTTTATTGTAAGATGGGATATATTAGATTCTGTTTTCACATGGAGGAGAAAGATCTAAACTGAAGACTGTTTGCAAATATACCCTTGCAACACCTGTGAATGAAATCTACATATTACAGTATCTTCTCTCACAGTGGGTATTCACATAAGAAAAAAAAAACAAAACAACAACGTAGTTACATAGGTGAAAAGATGTATGTCAAGAGGTTTACTTTTCAATTATTTTATTACCTGTGAGGCTGAATATATTTGTGGATTTGTTAGGCGTTGAGTGTTTCTCTACTGAAAAATATCTCTGTAACTTTTGTTTTACGTAGTGGTATCAGAGTACTATTATTCCTTTTTAAAATTTAATTCTTTGAAACAAAGAATAGCTTTTTAAACAAAAAACTGTGTTGATGTATGGCAAAACCAATACAATAGTGTAAAGTAAAAAAAAAAAAAAAAAGAATACATAAATAAAAGCAAAAAAAAAAAAAACAAACCAGAATGAAGCAGCATTAAAAAAAAAAAGAAAAAAAAAAACTGAACATCATTTAGTGCTTTTATATATGTATAGATATATCTGTGGGGATTGTATAAGCATTCATAAATTATTTCAGTCAAATCTGTCAGTCAAATCTGTCAAATATAGCATTCTCTTCATCACTTTTCAGAAAGAATTTGGGTAATTTGACACTGTGGCTCAGTTGGTAATGAATCTGCCTGCAATGCAGGAGACCAGAGTTCCATCACTAGGAAGGGAAAACCCCCTGGAGAAGGAAATGGCAATTCACTCAGTATTCTTGCCTGGAGAGTTCCATGGACAGAGGAGCCTGGAGGGCTACTGTCTGTTCATGGGTTCTCAAAGAGTCAGACACAACTGAGAGACTTTCACTTCCTTTCTCTGACATATAACAACATATGAGTTACATGCATTCAGCATGTTGATTCAGTATTTGTTTATATCACTAAATGATCACCACAGTACATCTAGTTAACATCTGTCACCACACATAGTTCCAATTTATTTCTTGTGATGAGAAATTTTCAGATCTGCGTCTCTTAGCAACTTGCAGGTATGCTATAAATTATTATGAAAATATGTGGAGTTTGTTAATTTAAAACTGCTTCCCAACCAAGGGTAACTGTGTCCTCCAGGGGACACTTAGTGATATGAGTGGACATTTTTCACTACCACACTGATGAATGGTAGATGATGGGCAGAGATGCTTCTAAACATCCTACAGTATACAGGGCAGACCCCACCACAGAGCATGGTCTGCCAGAGAATGTCCAGTAGTGCAGAGATGGAGGAACTCTGAGTTAAAGAATATTTGTGCTTCCACAATCAAGAGCTGTCACAGGTAGTTTCCACAATGTTCTCCACATCACATTTTTGCCAGTAAAATTACAGAATTCCCCTTATGTCTGTGATGTCTGTTTAGAAGTTTCAACCTCAATCTACAGTAAGTGTTTTCACCAGGCTGAGGCTTATGAATGAGACTTCCTGGTGATTTTTAAACTATTAGTTACTTTGAGTAAAGATTCATATATTTGATTAGCGTGTCAATTTTTATTATCATACATCTATATATTTTATGCCTATTTCTCAGCAGTTAGCTGCATTTTTAATGATGTTGACAAATTATTGGTTCTGCAATTGACTTTTGGTTGGGTGTTTTTGACCATAAAAATGTTAAGTTTTATAGAGTCAAATATGTCTTTCTCCTTGCTTCTGATTTTCTCACCTTAATTATGATAGTCTTCCCACCTATTGATTTTATGTGTAGTTTTTTATATGTTCATCTAAAGTAGACTGTTTACTTTTGGGATCTTTGGTCCCTTTTTAAAAGATGTGCTATATAAGGAACCACTTCATTTTCTTCCAGGTAGACAGCCATTTATGCCAAGTTTTATTCAACAATCTGGACTTTTCCAACCAAAAAGAAATATAACGCTCCTATAGGATAGTGTTCGTATCTAAGGGGACCTAATTCCTAATCATTCAACAAATAATAGCAAAGCATCTGCTATGTGCCAAAATTTCTGGGTAAATTATATGTTATATTCTCCTGAGTCAAAGTCTTTTCTTAATTAATTATTACTTAATGTTGTAATTGTCCAATGACTGTTATTATATATCATGTTTCAGTTTTGATGTTCCACTCAGTTTTATTTAATCCAATTATGCAAAATCACCCTTTATTTTTACTGTTTTTGCTATTCTTTTTATTACATAATTTCTAACTTTCTTAAGTGCATTTTTAAATAAATGTACATATATTCACATATCTTTGGGAAAAAATGAGTGAACAATGCAGTTGAAGTCTCTACCGATATTGCATTATAGTGACAGAGTTGCAGTACAGTAGAGTAAAATGGTTTCCCTGGTGGTTCAGACAGTAAAGAATTTGCCTGCAATGCAGGAGACCTGGATTTGATTCCTGGATTAGGAAGATCCCTTGGAGGAGGGCATGGCAACCCACTCCAGTATTCTTGTCTGGAGAGTCTCAGTGGACAGAGGAGCCTGTGAGCTACAGTCCATGGTGTTGCAAAGAGTCAGATACAACTTAGCAACTAAGCACAGCACAGCACAACACAGCACAGACTACAACATAGTGTCCTCAGGTTTAAATTATGCACATACATTTATCCAGAATAATAGAATGAATTTTCATTTATAAGGCTTTATAAGTATGGTATGGAAAGACCTTTGTATGTTGGACAAAGACCAGAACAAGAATTAAATTGTGCCCACTGGATTTATTAAAAAAATATTAAGCACAAGAATAATAAATAAAATATCTCCCATAAGAAAATAGGTCTTTCTTCATTCAGTATCAGATCACAGAAATATAATTTGTAAAATAATATGAAAAACACTTAGGACAAACAAATCTTCTACTGATTAATGTAACACACAGAAATTTTGTTGTATTCCATGTTTCCATTTTGATTTCTTAGTTTACTCCCTTTGCTTATTTTTCTCTTGGGGTATTAAATCTGTATGATTTTTCACATTACATATATATCACTGTTTCTGTCATTGGGAAAATATTTTTCTTTATGATTTTACCTGGGCACTAAGAATATGTAGCTGAATTTGCAATGTTCCCAAATGAAGGAGATTTTTATTAGTCACATTTTCTCAGGGGCACTGGAGGTCATTAGATCTTTTTCCTTCATTATATCTATCTGTCTCTAATACTTTTTTATATTTCTTTAAATACTGGGTGGTTGTTGTCATTGCTCAGTTGACAAGTTGTCTCCAATTTTTGTGACTCCATGGACTATAGCATGCCAGACTTCTTTGTCCCTCACCATCTCCTGGAGTTTGCCCAAATTCATGTCCATTGAATCAGTGATGCCATCCAACCATTTCATCTTCTGTTGCCCCCTTTTCCTTATGCTCTCAATCCTTCCGAGTATCAGGGTCTTTTCCAATGAGTTGGCTGTTTGCTTCAAGTGGCCTAAACAGAAAGGAACCTCAAGTTTATTGCTTCCTTGGAAATTTATGAAGTGGAATTTCTAGGTACCTTTTAAAAATTCTTTAGAAGAAACTTAATCTGATCCAACCAGCTTGAGTTGTCACCACTGATGGCCTAAGGAGGGTGGTTCTGGATGAGAAAATCATGACAGTAATACAGTCCAGGAAGCCACGGTGTGTCTGTACCTTGCAAAGTGAGAGCAGTTCTTAAAGCAGAAGCACCCGGTCATATATTAAAGTTACATAATAAGGTGAGAGAGGCCAGAACTCAGTGAACAGGTGGTACTAAGAGGATCTCCTTCAATTCACAGGGTGCCTTTGCAACTAAATTTCTGACGTGCTGGGAACAACATGGAAGGAAGGATTCTCTGTGTAGTGAAGGTTCAGCTGTAGCAGGGAGACCATGTTTTTCCTTAGCATCCCTGACACCATCTCTAATCACTCCGCCTCTTGCTTATTCCTTTGCCCTACTGGCTTCTTTGTTTTCATTTGAACATGTGGAACCAGCATCTTCCTCTGATCCTTTGCAGTGGCAGCTCACTCTTCCAGGAACACACTTCTCCTGTTATCACACTAGATGCTTTGCTCTCTTTCTTGATGTCTCTTCAAACAACCCTTTGTTTGCAGACCTTGCCTGAACACAGTGCAAAATAACTCCTTCTACTACTCTCTCCTTTGTATCTGGTTTTATTTTCTTCATAACATCTGTCACCTTCTGACATATTTTATAAAATATTTATTTTAATATCATCTATCTCCATTATTGAAATGTGGAGATTTGTTTTTCTGCACCCCTCTTTGTGCTTGGGACATGTTGGCTCTCAATACATGTTTCTCAAAGGCATTAAAACTTTAAAGTGAAAGTGTTAGTAGCTCAGTCGTGTCTGATTCTTTGTGACCCCATGAACTGGAGCCTTCCAAGATCCTCTGTCCATGGAATTCTCCAGGCAAGAATACTGGAGTTGATTGGCATCCCCTTTGCCAGGGGACCTTCCTGACCCAGGGATCTAAACCCTTGTAAATTTACTGAGAACGGGACAATAAAAATTCTAGTCCGAGATGAAATGAGGTATACCGTCAGAAAAATTCATATATATGCAACATATTAACATCAATTTCTTGCCTACAAAATAGAAATTATAGTATTTCAGCTATTTCAGGTATGCCTGTTTAAGTGAAAATTAATCATGTTGCTTTCTTTTTTTCCCAATAGTCACATTTGCTATATGGAACTGGAGAACAATACACAAATTTCAAAATTTCTTCTTCTGGAATTTTCAGAGGAACCGGAAATGCAGCCCCTCATATTTGCGATTTTCCTTTCCATGTACCTGGTCACTCTGTTTGGTAACCTGCTCACCATCCTGCTTGTCATCTCAGACTCCCACCTCCACACCCCCATGTACTTCTTTCTCTCCAACCTGTCCTTTGTAGACATCTGTTTCACCTCCACCACCATCCCAAATATGTTGTGGAACATCCAGACACATAGCAAAATTATCACCTATGAAGCTTGTGTCACCCAGATGTATTTTTACATATTCTTTGCAGGATTAGATGACTTTCTCCTGGCTGTGATGGCCTATGATCGGTACATGGCCATTTGCCAACCCTTGCAGTACATGGTTATCATGAGCCCCCGGCTCTGTGGACTGCTGGTGCTTCTGTCTTGGATAATGAATATCATGTATTCCTTGTTACACAGTTTGATGGTGTTGCAATTGTCCTTCTGTTCAGACTTGGAAATCCACCACTTTTTCTGTGAACTCAACCAGGTGATACAACTGTCTTGTTCTGACACTTTTGTCAATAACATAGTGATCTATTTTTCAACTGCTCTCTTTGGTGGTGGTCCTTTTGCTGGCATAATCTACTCTTACTTTAAAACAGTTTCCTGCATAACTGGAATCTCATCAGCTCAGGGGAAGTGTAAAGCATTTTCCACCTGTGCATCTCACCTCTCCGTTGTCTCCTTATTTTATTGTACAGTCTTAGGAGTGTACCTTAGCCCTGCTATTACACACAGCTCACACACAAGTGCAACAGCCTCAGTGATGTACACTGTGGTCATGCCCATGCTGAATCCTTTCATCTACAGTCTGAGGAACAAAGACATAAAAAGGTCTCTGAAGAGATTCTATTTGGGGATGCCAGGTATAAATTTGCCAGTTACAAATTTGCCAGTTACATGAAGGAAATGAATGTTTTCTTGATCACATGACTCAAAGACTGGGAAGCAGATATTGCAATGCTTTGATCTTTGTAGAATAAAACTTACTTCTTCTATTTATTTCCTCAGATTTCCCTTTTATTTTGATTCAGCTTCTCTATGCAAATTTTAGTAACTGTCTCTAAGTTTTTTCATCAGCTTGATATTCAGACAGTATATACTGTTTCCTACTTCAAAATTTTCCTAACTTTAGGTTAGAAATGTTTGGAAGTCCCATTCTTCTGATGGCTCATCACAGATGTATTAAGAATAATTGCTTCTCAAAATGGTGATACCCTAGAGGGGTGGGATGAAGGGGTGGGAGGGATATATATAGTTATGTCTGATTCCTGTTGTTGTAAGGCAGAAACCAACACAACATTGTAAAGCAATTATACTCCTATTAAAAATAATTAATTAATTTAAAAAACTCATATGAAACCCCAAGTAATTTTCATTTGTCTTCCTGAAAGAATCATGAACCCTCCGCTGAATAACCAACAAATCACAGAAGAAATCAAAAAAGGAATCAAAATATGCACAGAAATGAGTGAAAATGAAAACCAACAACCCAAAACCTGTGGGACACTGTAAAAGCAGTGCTAAGGGGAAGGTTCATAGCAATACAGGCATATCTCAAAAACAAGAAAAAAGTCAAATAAATAACCTAACTCTACACCTAAAGCAACTAGAAAAGGAAGAAATGAAGAACCCTAGGGTTAGTAGAAGGAAAGAAATCATAAAAAAAAAATTAGGGCAGAAGTAAATGCAAAAGAAATAAAGGAGACCATAGCAAAAATCAACCAAGCCAAAAGCTGGTTCTTTGACAGGATGAATAAAATTGACAAACCATTAGCCAGACTCATCAAAAAACAAAGGGAGAAAAATAAAATCAATACAATTAGAAATAAAAATGGAGAGATCACAACAGACAACACAGAAATACAAAGGATCATAAGAGAGTACTATCAGCAATTATATGCCAATAAAATGGACAACTTGGAAGAAATGGACAAAATCTTATAAAAGTACAACTTTCCAAAAGTGAACGAGGAAGAAATAGAAAATCTTAACAGACCCATCACAAGCATGGACATTGAAACTGTAATCAAAAATCTTCCAGCAAACAAAAGCCCAGGTCCAGATGGCTTCACAGCTGAATTCTACCAAAAATTTAGAGAAGAGCTAACACCTATCCTACTCAAACGCTTCCAGAAAATTGCAGAGGAAGGTAAATTTCCAAACTCATTCTATGAGGCCACCATCACCCTAATACCAAAACCTGACAAAGATGCCACAAAAAAAGAAAACTATAGGCCAATATCACAGATGAACATAGATACAAAGATCCTTAACAAAATTCTAGCAATCAGAATCCAACAGCACATTAAAAAGATCATAAATCATGACCAAGTGGGCTTTATCCCAGGGATGCAAGGATTCTTCAATATCCACAAATCAATCAATGTAATACACCACATTAACAAATTGAAAAATAAAAGCCATATGATTATCTCAATAGATGCAGAGAAACCCTTTGACAAAATTCAACATCCATTTATGATTAAAAACCCTCCAGAAAGCAGGGATAGAAGGAACATAACTCAACATAATAAAAGCTCTATATGACAAACCCACAGCAAACATTTTCCTCAATGGTGAAAAATTGAAAGCATTTCCTCTAAAGTCAGGAACAAGACAAGGCTGCCCACTCTCACCATTACTATTCAACATAGTTTGGGAAGTTTTGTCCACAGCAATCAGAGCAGAAAAAGAAATAAAAGGAATCCAAATTGAAAAAGAAGAAGTAAAACTCTCACTGTTTGCAGATGACATGATCCTCTACATAGAAAACCCTACAGACTCCACCAGAAAATTACTAGAGTTAATCAATGAATATAGTAAAGTTGCAGGATATAAAATTAAAACTCAGAAATCTCTTGCATTCCTATACACTAATAATGAGAAAATAGAGAAATTAAGGAAACAATTGCATTCACCATTGCAATGAAAAGAATAAAATACTTAGGAATATATCTACCTAAAGAAACTAAAGACCTATATATAGAAAACTATAAAACACTGGTGAAATAAATAAAACAGAACACAAATAGATGGAGAAATATACCGTGTTCATGGATCGGAAGAATCAGTATAGTGAAAATGAGTATACTACCCAAAGCAATCTATAGATTCAATGCAATCCCTATCAAGCTACCAACGGTATTTTTCACGGAGCTAGAACAAATAATTTCACAATTTGTATGGAAATACAATAGCCAAAGCAATCTTGAGAAAGAAGAATGGAATTGGAGGCATCAACCTGCCTGACTTCAGGCTCTACTACAAAGCCACAGTCATCAAGACAGTACAGTACTGGCACAAAGACAGAAATACAGATCAATGGAACAAAATAGAAAGCCCAGAGATAAATCCATGCACCTATGGACACCTTATCTTTGACAAAGGAGGCAAGAATATGCAATGGAGAAAAGACAATCTCTTTAACAAGTGGTGCTGGGAAAACTGGTCCACCACTTGCAAAGGAATGAAACTGGAACACTTTGTAACACCATACACAAAAATAAACTCAAAATGGATCAAAGATCTAAACATAAGACCAGAAACTATTAAACTCCTAGAGGAAAACTTAGGCAAAACACTCTCCGACATAAACCACAGCAGGATCCTCTATGAACCACCTCCCAGAATATTGGAAATAAAAGCAAAAATAAACAAATGAGACCTAATTAAAATTAAAAGCTTCTGCACCACAAAGAAAACTATAAGCAAGGTGAAAAGACAGCCTTCAGAATGGGAGAAAATAATAGCAAATGAAGCAACTGACAGAGAATTAATCTCAACAATATACAAGCAACTCCTATAGCTCAATTCCAGAAAAATACACGACCCAAAAAATAGCCCAAAGAACTAAACAGACATTTCTCTAAAAAAGACATACAGAAGGCTAACAAACACATGAAAAGTTATACAACATCACTCATTATCAGAGAAATGCAAATCAAAACCACAATGAGGTATCATGTCATGCCAGTCAGGGTGGCTGCTATCCAAAAGTCTACCAGCAATAAATGCTGGAGAGGGTGTGGAGAAAAGGGAACCCTCTTACACTGTTGGTGGGAATGCAAACTAGTACAGCCACTATGGAGAACAGTGTGGAGATTCCTTAAAAAACTGGAAATAGAACTGCCATACGACCCAGAAATCCCACTGCTGGGCATACACACCAAGGAAACCAGAAATGAAAGAGACACATGTACCCCAAAGTTCATCGCAGCACTGTTTATAATAGCCAGGACATGGAAGCAACCTAGATGTCCATTAGCAGAGGAATGGATAAGAAAGCAGTGGTACATATACACAATGGAGTATTACTCAGCCATTAAAAAGAATACATTTGAATCAGTTCTAATGAGATGGATGAAACTGGAGCCTATTATACAGAGTGAAGTAAGCCAGAAAGCAAAACACCAATACAGTATACTAACACATATATATGGAATTTAGAAAGATGGTAATGATAACCCTGTATGTGAGAGAGCAAAAGAGACACAGATGTATAGAACAGTCTTTTGGACTCTGTGGGAGAGGGAGGGGGTGGTTTAATTATTGGGTATAAAGAGATGACTATAAAATTATATGAGAACTTTTGACTATGCAAAGGGTCAATGCCCCTAACCCTTGTGTTACTCAAGGTCTAAGATTCTATGTAGAAATGTATGTATGGATCATCATGATAAAAAAACTCACTGGAGAGCTTTAATATCTGTTTGGTCATATAACACAAGGTCACAATTTGAGCAAACAAACTTGTCTTCCAATCTCCTACCCACCTGAAATGAAATCTCAATGGAGTCACTTTTTTTTTTTATCACAATTATCTGACATAAAATTTAAAAGCAGAGTAACTTGTTGGAGAACTCTTGAGAGTCCATTGGACTGCAAGGAGATCCAACCAGTCCATTCTAAAGGAGATCATCCCTAGGTGTTCTTTGAAAGATATGATGCTAAAGCTGAAACTCCAGTACTTTGGCCACCTCATGCAAAGAGTTGACTCATTGGAAAAGACTCTGATGCTGGGAGGGATTGAGGGCAGGAGGAAAAGGGGACGACAGAGGATGAGATGGCTGGATGGCATCACCGACTTGATAGACATGAGTTTGAGTGAACTCCGGGAGATGGTGATGGACAGGGAAGCCTGGCATGCTGCAATTCATGGGGTCGCAAAGAGTTGGGCACGACTGAGCAACTGAACTGAACTGACCTGAACTTGTATTTAAATATTGTATAAATGTCTAGAATTATAAGGATTAGATTATTAATGTTGCTCTCAGTTCTGTTAGCTTTTATGTCATATCATTGGACATTGCTACATTAGAACTCATCCTAATGATAAATGTTTTAATATAACCCCTTCACTATCAAATGAAACTGTGTAGCATGGAGTTGTTCTGGTCTCTGCTGTGCTCCTCATGAGTCTATATTCATCTGTCTTTCTCTATGTTGTGATTCTAAAGGTTTTTGCATAGTGTACTTCTTTCTTCACTGGTAAATGATAGTTTTCTCCATTATGAGTGCCTCTTACGTTAGAGTTTATGGAAAAATGAGTTTATCATTAGTATGTCAGCATAATGGTAACATAAGATACTCCCTTTGTCTCTCCCTTTCATTCAACTATTAGTAAAACATCTATACTTTAAGAAAGTTTCCTCTGCCCAACACACCAGACCTCCAGAGATTCACATATATGTAGCACATAAAGGTAGGCTGATTAGAACATGTAGGGGAAGTAGAACCATAGCAACTTTAGAATCAGTGTCCCTGGTCCCAGTGCTATGGTTGAGGCAGCTGAGCCCATGGACCCAGAGCACCAGTGAGGTGGAACACTTGACCCTGGACTTCTAGATGTAGCCATCATCTAAAACCACAGGAAGATGGTGGTGGGGTGATGGTAGGGACCGTGACCCAGGTGACCCTGGATGATGAAAAGTACCCACTGTCCTGATTCCCACAGCAGAGATGCCAACCACAGAAAGAACACTGACAGCACCAAGGCACCAGTGGACCTGGAGGTATCAGTGACCCTGGAGGCACTGGCAGTGACTACAAGGCACCAGGCAAAACATTTGGTAGAAACATTGAAGGGCAGCACTGCAGTTTCTCAGTTATAGGCAGTTGTAGGTCATATAGAAGAAACTAAAACCTTGTTCAATAGAGCTTAACTGAGAAACAAAGAAGGGCTTCTAGTTAGCAATCTGAATTCTTAGAATCAAAATAAACAAAGGTTTACCCATATAAAGCAGGTGTTTGCTATTTCAAATGCACTGGCAGAAGAGCAATCTAGTGAGCATCATGAAAAACCAGAGAAACATGGACTCACAAAAGGGAAATAACAATTTTCCATGAACTAATATTAACATCATGGAAAATTGTGATTAAATAGAAAATTCAAAGCAGCATCTGGAAGAAACTCAAGTTATAGTAAAACTGATAAAGGCACATTAATAAGCTCAGGGATAAAAATAATAATGAACATAAGGAGCACTTTCCAAAAAGATGAAAACTCATGGACATGACCAAGCAGAAATTCTGGAGCTGAACAACTCAATAAATGAGACAAAGGATGCCTTAGAAAACACTGGAAGTAAAGGATGCATTATGGATGTGAGTAACAGTGAGCTGAAAGGTAGAGAGATTTAGGAGAAGTGAAGACAGAACTAAGATTTTAATGAGGATATTCTGTGAGAAACATCTGACTCCATTAGAAGAGGTAAGAAAGATAATGAGTTCCCCAGTGGCTCAGACGGTAAAGCGTCTGCCCAAAATGTGGGATACCTGGGTTCAATCCCTGGGTCGGGAAGATCCCCTGGAGAAGGAATTGGCAACCGACTCCAATATTCTTGTCTAGAAAATCCCATGGACGGAGTTGCCTGGTAGGCTACAGTCCACAGGGTCGCAAAGATTCAGGCACGACTTAGCGACTTTACTTTCACTTTATCCCAGAATAAAAAGAGAGAGAAAGGAACAGAGATTAGATAGAGATATATAGAGATAATAGAATTTTCCAAGCCTGGGGAAGGAACTATATGTACAAGTCCGCAAAGCTATCATAATAGGACACCTAAATGTCTCAATGCAAAAGACCTACTCCAAGACAGACATATTAAGGCTGTTGAAAGTCAATGACAAAGAAAGAATATTAAATGTAACCTACAAAGGTACCTTTATTAGGGTATCAGCAGATTTCGTGGGAGAAACTCCATAGGACGAGAGAGAATAGAGTGACTTTCTCAAAATATTGAAAGATAATAACTGTCAACCAAGAATACTCTACTCAGCAAGGTTAAACTTCAGGTGTGTGTGTGTGTGTGATCAGCTATTGTCTGACTCTTTACAACCCCACGGACTGGACTGTAGCCCACCAGACTCCTCTGTCCTTGGAATGTCCCAGGCAAGAATACTGGAGTGTGTTGCCATTTCCTCTTCCAGGGTATCTTCTGGACCCAGGGATAGAACCCTTGTCTCCTGAATCTTCTGTATTGCAAGTGGATTCTTTACCCCTGAGCTAGAGGGGAAGCCTCTTATTTCAGATAGGAAAGCAAAATAAAGGCTTTCACACACGAACTAAAGCTGGGAGTTTAGCATCACTAGAATGCCTTATAAGAAATGTTGAAATGTTCTCTTTTACCTTGAATAAAAAGGCACAAGGACACAAAACTATGCCTAAGGTGACAGAATCAGAAAAATTGCAACTCTGTATCAAAATAAGTTGTTTAAAAATACCGTGTAAGTTTTAGAGAGAAAAAGCATTAAAATAACAATAACTCCTTCAGTTTGGTAATTGAGTCACAATGTGGAAAGGAATATTTTCCAGTACCACTTGGTACAAAAGAATGAAATGGATCTGCACTACTATGCTAGTATACAAAAATAAACTCAATACAGATTAAAAACTTAGATTTGAGAACTTAAACATTGAAAATCATAGAACAAAACATAGGCTGTACCTCTTTGAGATCAAAGTTGTAAATACATTTGTGGATGCATCTCTTCAGTCAATGAAAAAGTAAAAGCAAGCAAAGGGAATTACATCAGACTAAAAAGCTCTGAAAAAGTGAAGGAAACCACTAACAAAATTAAAAGGCAACCTTCTCATGGGGAAAGGTATTTGCAAATTATATTCAGTCAACACAATACAAAAAAGCAACCATATTAAAACAATGAGCAGGAGATCCTCAATGGACAGTTTTCTAAGGAAGGCATCAGATTCATCAATGGGCACATGAAAAGAGGCCCAACATCATTAATCACCAAAGGAATGGACACCAAAGCCACTATTTAAACAAGAGATACACTTCCCATGGTTAGAATGCTGTGCTGTGCTTAGTTGCTCACTCATGTCCAATTCTTTGCAAACTTTTGGGACTGTGTAGCTCACCAGGCTTCTCTTTCCATGGGATTTTCCAGGCAAGAATACTGGAAATTGCCATTTCTTCCTCCAGGGATGGATAGAATGGCTACTATCAAAGAGAGAAAAATCAACACATGCTGGTGAGTACCACATTGGACCAGGAAAGGATACCCAAGTTTCACAATTTCTTCTCAAACCTGTGTATCTCCTCTCTGTATCTCTTATTAATACATTTATCATTGGATTTTGGGTCCACTTGGATAATCTAAGTTGATCTCACTAGAAGTCCTCAATTATATGTGTAATAGACATTTTTTTCCCACCAAATAAGGTCACATTCACAGGTACAAGGGTTTAGGATGTAGACATATCTTTTGAGGGCCCACCATTCAATCCACTATGCTGTGTTCCAATAAAAACTTTTTACAAAACAGGCTGTGACTACATTTTGTTCTGTGATAACAGTGTTCTGAATCCTGATTTAGAGTGGAGATTCAGACAAAGGGAATAAGTAAACCAGAGACAAAACTGCAAAATAGAAAGAATATCAAAATATAACTCCTATACTGTTAATGGGTTTCACGTGTGTGTGTGTGTGTGCGTGTGTGGCTCAGTTGTGTTCAGCTGTTTGTGACCTCATGAATTGTAGCCCATCAGTCTCCTTTGTCCATGGAATTTTCCAGGAAAGAATAATAGAATGGGTTGTGTTGACTAAAAAATATAGTCACAACCTGAAAGTAGAGAGTTACTTTATTTGGTGGTACTGTCCCCAGCCTTGGAGACAGCATCTTAGTAGCTCTGAGAAAACTGCTCCAAGGAAAAAGGAGGGGGAGTCAGGCTATACACCTTTGCAACAAAGGGAGCAGGCAGGCTGAACATCAAAGTCAGATATCAAATTAAGGAGTTTAGCATTCTCTGTATGGGAAGATGTAAGCCTCTGGACTCACTGAATTCATTCCTTTCATATGCACCTTGGCTATCTTGGGCCAAACCCTGTTTCCTTGTTCTTCTTCTTTTTTTTTTTCAGTTTTCTTTATTTTATTTTATTTTAAAACTTTACATAATTGTATTAGTTTTGCCAAATATCAAAATGAATCCACCACAGGTATACATGTGTTCCCCATCCTGAACCCTCCTCCCTCCTCCCTCCCCATACCATCCCTCTGGGTCGTCTCAGTGCACTAGCCCCAAGCATCCACTATCGTGCATTGAACCTTGACTGGCAACTCGTTTCTTACATGATATTTTACATGTTTAAATGTCATTCTCCCAAATCTTCCCACCCTCTCCCTCTCCCACAGAGTCCATAAGACTGTTCTATACATCAGTGTCTCTTTTGCTGTCTCGTACACCGGGTTATTGTTACCATCTTTCTAAATTCCATATATATGCGTTAGTATACTGTATTGGTGTTTTTCCTTCTGGCTTACTTCACTCTGTATAATAGGCTACAGTTTCATCCACCTCATTAGAACTGATTCAAATGTATTCTTTTGAATGGCTGAGTAATACTCCATTGTGTATATGTGCCACTGCTTTCTTATCCATTCATCTGCTGATGGACATCTAGGTTGCTTCCATGTCCTGGCTATTATAAACAGTGCTGCGATGAACATTGGGGTACACGTGTCTTTTTCAATTCTGGTTTCCTCAGTGTGTGTGCCCAGCAGTGGGATTGCTGGATTTTGTTCTTCTTAAGGAGGGGCAAATGTGGCAAATGGCTGCTTCTTGCATTCCCCCACTGGGGGTGTGGCAGCATCTGCTGGATTGCAGTTTTAGGAGCCACTCCCACCCCCATTGAACATTTGCAGGCCAGAGATAGCTGATGGCTGTGACATTTCTTGTTTATTGATATGGCAGGAGATGTTTTCATTTTACAGTTGCTATTTGCTACTCCCAGGAATCTTTTTGACCCAATGATGGAACTCAGGTCTCTTGCATCTTCTGCACTGGCAGGCAGGTTCTTTACCACTGATCCATCTGTTCCCAAACAGCTGCTCCCTGTGTCAGTGTGTGACAGCAGGCAGGTGGCTAAGGATGAACAGAAAAATCGGGGCAGGGCCTGGTGGCAGGAAATCCCACGTCACATAAACAGCGAGGACCATAGGCAGACAAGGGAAAGCAAGAACCTTCAGATGGACAGGAAGCCACATGTTTTGGGTGATAACAGTTCTGTAACAAGCTAGAGGGGTGGTATGGGGTGGGAGATGGGAGGGAGTTTCAAGAGGAGGGGATATATATATATATATATGTTATATATATACATATACACTTATGGCTGATTCATGTTTGGCAGAAAACAACAAAATTCTGTAAAGCAATTATCCTTCAATAAAAAGCAAATGTTTGGAAAAAATGATATATTCTGAACTGTGGTGCTGGAGAAGATTCTTGAGAGTCCCTTAGATAGTAAGGAGATAAAACCAATCAATCCTAAAGGAAATCAACCCTGAATATACATTGGAAGGACTGATGCTGGAGCTGAATATCCAATACTTTGGCCAGCTGATGAGGAGAACTGACTCATTGGAAAAGCCCCTGATGCTGGGAAAGTTTGAGGGCAGGAGGAGAAGGGGGCAGCAGAGGATGAGATGGTTAGATATCATCCCTGACTTGATGGACATGAATTTGAGCAATCTCCGATGATAATGAAGGACAGAGGATCTTGGCGGGCTGCAGTCCATGGGATCACAAAGAGTTGGACACAATTTAGTGGCTGAACAACAACCGTTCTGTGGGTGATTTTAAATATATATCTAAATATGTCATGTAGCAAATCTTTTTAAAGAGGAGTAAATAACTGCTCTAAATTATAGTTAAATCTGATTTGTCAAACGTCACATGAAGCCAAAGATTGTATATGGTTTTGTAGCAAACAATACAACTCTTTTGTTGAAGAGGGATTACCAATATTCTGGATATATCAGGAGATATTGATCACTGCGTTAAGTAGTTAGAATAGGAAACAGGAGTCCAGAATGGCAGTGGCTAAAAGACAAGGAGGGAGAAGGCAATGGCACCCTACTCCAGTACTGTTGCCTGGAAAATCCCATGGATGGAGGAGCCTGGTAGGCTGCAGTCCATGGGGTTGCACAGAGTCGGACACGACTGAAGTGACTTGGCAGCAGCAAAAGACAAGGAAGGGAAAAGCCTGTAAATATAGAACAAAGGGAAGGTCCAAGGACCAGAGTGAGGACCTCAGGTAGAATAAATAGTGCCTCTGGCTAGCCCAATTTACATAGACAGGCCCAGGGGGAGGAAAAAAAAAAAACATATAAAAAGAGGAGCCAAAGGGCCGGGGGTCTCTCTCCCATGCGCTGGGGCACTCTTCTCTTTGTCTTTGGGTCGACATGCCCTCAAGCCTCAAGGATGGATTTTCCTGCTATTTTCTAAATTAAATAGAGCTGTAACAGGGAGCTGTAACACTGATTTGTCTAAGAGCTTTAACATGGTCTGTTTGAGACCTGAGAGCTGTGACATGCCAAGGGCTTTAATGTCCGTCACTCCAAATATTTGTAGTGATGAGACAGAACCCAGGAGCATACAGTTGCCTGATACTTGGAATAAGACAATAATTTAGAAGTCCATGGAAACTAGTCAAAATAGGTTCCTCCTTTTTAGATTAAAAAATGCTAACTGAAGGTTAGGATAAAGTGCAAGGAGGTTAGATCTCTGGAAGGCTGGAGAATTCATAAGAAGTAATACAAACTAGATTCAACTGATATCCAACCTTGTCTCATGGGAACAGTTTCAGCAGGAAAATTTTATTCTGTTTCTAGTGTCCCACAGGGAAGTGATGTACTCTGAGATTGGAGTAACAAAGGAAACAGTGCCTAATGAGCAGACATAAGGAGCTGTAAATATTTCCTGTGTTACAGTCCCTGTAGATGTAGAACCTTGAGCTGCACAGGACATGGTTGATGCTTTTGGAGTAAAAATTCTGGCTGGGGTACCTTCCTGGCAACAGAGCTTCAGTTTTCACCATCAACCATCCAGGGAGGAATTTGTATATCCACACAGATTTTCCTCTCATAGACCCCATCTAGGTGAGTCTATGAATTTAATAGGTAGTTCAGGAAAGATTCAGAGATAATGGAAGTGAAAAACTTTTATTTGAAATCACTTGAGAGCCTAATAAGTCTAGTACAGACTCGAGATATTTGCCGTGCTTGTTTGGTAGGTTGGCTAATTAATTTATAGTTCATTTTTTAATATGTTAAAAAGAGAACTGTCTGATGGACTCAGCAACATGAATCCTTGTTGATGATTAAGTGATGGGAATTCAAGTCCAGTTGGATGAGAGTGGGGAAGGAAGTGGGAGCATAAAGTTGTTCCAGTAAAATTAGAGGATATTAAAGGAGTTTCCTAGATAACGGGAGTAGGAAAAGTAGGTTTAGAGGCCTGTGCAGTGAACTAAAGACATTTTTTAAAGATGTGATGCATTAAAGCACATTCTGCATTAGTTAGAAAGATATATTCCCATGGAGGTAGATACTATCTTGCAACAGAGACATACATTTCACAGCATAATCTCTCATGTTGGATATTCACATGAAAAAATATGGATTTAATATGAAAACAAGTATGCTACTGAGCTTTAATTTGTAAGACTTCTTTAGGAATAAGTGGGAAAGCAATGGAGAAATTTATGAGACAGAAGGAAAAAAATCAGTTAAATCTCATCACCAATGATAATCATTCACATAATAACATGAAAGAACTATGCTAAGCTTTTTACATACATTTGCCTACCAATGTAGAAGGATGGACACCACTATTCCCACTGAATAAGGATATTAATGTTTAGAATGGATCTATAGTCTTTCTTAAGTTCATACAGCTAACATGTGTTAGATCTACAGTTCAGATGCTGGTTTTCTGATTCAGTTTTTTTTTTTTTTTGTATTGAAGATCATGTAGAAAAGTCTTTCTTGGAGAAGGGAATGACAACCTTCTCCAATATTCTTGTCTGGAGAATTCCATGGACAGAGGAGCTGGGTGGGCTACATTCCTTTTACCAGTTATGTTTTAAAACTTAATTTATTGTTGAACTTTGTATATTTTCTGTTGCTAATATTTCTAACATAACAATGGTTTCTAATAATTTTTAATCGTTTTCAAACAATAATCAATTGTTGTTAGTTTTCTAGTGCAATGTTCAACCAGTAGGATGTTTCTTTTTCCTCCTTTGACTGCCATTTTAACAGAAAAAGAATAAAAGCTTTTACATTATAAAGCACTATAAAACATGTTTTGACAGCATAAAGATAATGACTCATTTTTCTTTTGATAAATTGCTGTAGGCTGCTCCATTAGGTATTCTGAGCATCAAGGGGATAAAACTGGGGTTGGAATGCTGCCACTACTAAGGAAGCTTTGTCATCACAGTCCCTCAGGGATGAACTGAGCTGATTAGATCTTGATTTGTAAATGAAGGGGTTCAGCATGGGGGTGACCATGGTATATATCACTGAGGTCATTAGATTTGTCTTAGAAGATGAAATGCCTGCAAAACTGAGGTATACATAATCTAAGACATGTGCTCTAAAATAAGGCAACCAGGAAGAGATATGACCCACAGGTGATCCTTGTTTTCCTCCCCACGTCCTTTTCTTCTTTTTCATATTTCGAACTGCTTTTTAAATTTATCTTTTAATACAGAGCACAAAATGGTCACATTAAAATGAAGCCCCATAGGAGGCTCACCAACTAGAACTTAGGTACTGTTTCTACATTCTCTAGGGTAAAGATGCTTTGATGTTGACAACTTGCTTTGTATTATTCCTTTCCTAATCATTGTGGCTGGAGTTGAGAACTAGGGAGTGATGGGGCTTCCATGGTGGCTCAATGGTAAAGAAGCTGCCTGCAATGCAGGAGCCTCAGGTTCAATCCCTGAATTAGGAAGATCCCTTGGAGAAGGAAATGACAACCCACTCCAGTATTCTTGCCTGGGAAATCCCACAGACAGAGGAGCCTTGGGCTACAGTCCATAGAGTCACAAAGAGTCAGACAGGATGGAAGCAACTTAGCATGGACACACAGGGAGTAATAAGCCCAGTAAGTAATCAAGTGCTCTATTTGTGTGAGATTGTTTTGTGGGGAATGAGCAGTTCTCTGGGCAGTGGTACTTAAGTTTATCTACTCCAAAATGTGACCTGTAAAAGACAGACACAAAAGTGTTACCCAGAAGATGAAAATAAGGATCTGTTTCTATTCAAAGGAATCAATTTAAATTTTAAAGCAAAACAAAAATGTGAAAGGAAGAACATATGCATGAGGGACTCTTTGTGTCTTGCAGTTTTGGCAACAGCAGGGAGGTCATCAGCATCCTTTGATGTCATCTCCTTTACTCCCCTTGCTCATTCCCCTGGACACTTTGGCTTCCTTTGAGCCTTGACTATTTGAAACAAGTCCCACCCTCAGTGACTTCGCACTGACTCTTCGCACTCTCCTCTCCCAGATAACACAATATCTCACTTTGTCTTCCATCAGGTCTCTGTTCAAATTTCTCCTTGTTTGAGGTCTCCCTGAGCTCCCAGTAAATCATAACACCTCCACTCTATCTTATAAGTCAAAGTAGCTAAGTAGTGTCTGACTCTTGTGACCCCACAGTCTTGCAACCCCAGAGGACCCTCCAGGCTCCTCTGTCCATGGGATTCTCCAAGCAATAATACTGGAGTGGGTTGCCATTTCCTTCGCCAGGGGATCTTCCTGACCCAGGGATCAAACCGAAGTCTCCTGAGTTGCAGGCCAAATCTTTACCAACTGAGCTACAAGGGAAGCCCCTGTCTTATACCTGCTTTGTTTTTCCATGTACTCTATTTTATAGAGTGATTTTTTTCCACAGCATCTTTCACTATAAGACATGGCAATGTGTTTTTGTATTTATTAAATTATATTTTTATTCACTATTGGACTGTAGGGAGTTTTGTTCTTAGCATCCTATACATTCACCCCAGAAGATAGTAAGTATGCAACATAAATTTCTCAAATGTGTGGAAGAATTTTGCATTTAAACTGGGTAATACATGAGCTGTTGTCTAAAAGCCTGAGTGTGAAACATGAATTTCTAATCACAGATGTCATAGAAGATACCTTGAATACTATAAAAATGTGTAATTTACAGCTTTTCACTATATTAATGCCCACATGTGCAAAAATTAATCATGTTCTTTTTTTGTTTCCTAATAGTGACCACCAAAATATGTTACCGGGCAACAAAACACAAATTTCAGAATTTATTCTTCTGGGATTTTCAGAGGAACCAGCACTGCAGCGCCTCCTATTTGGGCTTTTCCTCTCCTTGTACCTGATTACTGTGGTTGGAAATCTTCTTATCATCCTGGCCATCATCTCAGACTCCCACCTCCACACCCCCATGTACTTCTTCCTCTCCAACCTGTCCTTTGTAGACATCTGTTTCATCTCCACCACCATCCCCAAGATGCTGGTGAATATACAAACACAAAGCAAAGTCATTTCCTATGAAGACTGCTTCACTCAGATATATTTTTTCCTACTATTTGTACAGTTGGATGACTTCCTCCTGACCGTCATGTCCTATGACCGGTATGTTGCTATCTGTCACCCACTGCACTACACAGTCATCATGAACGCCTGGCTGTGTGCACTGCTGGTTCTGGTGTCCTGGATGATAGGTGCCCTGAATTCCTTGTTACAAACTTTACTGGCCCTGCGCCTGTCTTTCTGTACAGTCTTGGAAATCCCCCACTTCTTCTGTGAATTCAAAGAGGTGATCCAACTTGCCTGTTCTGACACCTTTCTAAATAAAACCATGATGTACTTTGCAGTTGGGCTGTTGGGTGGTGGTCCATTTGCTGGGATATGTTACTCATACTCTAGGATAGTTTCCTCCATACATAGAATCTCATCAGCTCAGGGGAAGTATAAAGCATTTTCCACCTGTGCATCTCACCTCTCGGTTGTCTCCTTATTTTATTGTACAGCCTTAGGAGTGTACTTTACCCCTGCTGTTACCCACAATTCACATTCAAGTGTAACAGCCTCGGTGATGTACACTGTGGTCACACCCGTGCTGAACCCCTTCATCTACAGTCTGAGGAATAAAGACATAAAGAGGGCTCTGAGAAAATTCTTAAGGATGGCAACTATATTAGAACCAATTGTGTTGAGGCAGAAGAAGTGTTGATTTTTGCAAGAAGCAATGCCTTTGAGGCTAAAATTGTGATTTTCTGATCAGATTGTTAAAAGAGCACTTGCTCCTTCAATTTACTGCCTGATATGTCCATTTATTTCATTTCAACTTCTTTATACAAGTTAACTAGCTCTCTTGACTAACCTTTATGCTATTTGCTATCTTTTTTCCTTTGTCATTTTTCTACTTCCACAAATTGATTTGCAGACTTAAGTGGAATATATGGAAATTCCCATTTACCTCATGATTCTTCATGCATTCCTTGAGAATAATTTCTTCTGAGGTGAAATGTTTTGTATTGAACAATTTATTTTTCAGTTTACTAAAAGAAAAATCATGAGTTGTACTATTTCTCTGGGAAAAAGTACCAACTTGGCAACCGAAGCCATTTCCACAATTTCATTAGACAGTCAAATATGAAACAAAAGTTTATCATTTTTTTTCTGCATAATTTATTTGTTCATCACAACCACACCCATGCTGAACCCCCTTATCTGCTTTCTGAGCAAGAAAGACATAAAGAGAACTCTGAAGAGATTCAATGGGATGGCAGTCACAAAGCAGTCAATTGCCCTGGGGGTGATGAACTATCCTTGATTTCACAGAAAATAGTCCTGCAACCAGATGCAGGACACAATGCAACCAGTCCATTGTGTAATAAAATTCACTCCTCTCTGTTTCTTGGAATATCCATTTTATTTTAATTCAAGCTCTCTATACAAATCCAGTGACTCACTTTATTAAGTTTTCTTCTCAGTCTATTATATAGGTATTTTTAAAAAGTTTTGTTTTTTTTCTATTTCAAAATTCTCCAAACTTTGGATATGAAATATTTGGACGTTCTCATTTTTTATGGAGTAACATGAGGAAGAATTTCTTCTTAAATGACATATATCATCCCAAGTAATTTTTGCCTTGTTTTCCTGAAAGAATAGTTATGAGATGAATTACTCATATAAAAAAAAGTACAAGTGAAATCTAATGAAATTTATATAATTTTAAAAGAGAGTTGATTGAATCATAGAATATGGAACTGTGGATAAGGAGCATTGATTGCAGTGTTATAAGCAGATTTTCAACTGCACAGGGTGTCATTGCCCCAACCCCTGCATTACTCAAGAGTCAACTCTTTATGTATGTATATGTATGTGCATCTCACGATCAAAGGTGACTCACTAGAGAACTTGATCGCCTATCCAGTCATGTGAGTCAGGTCACAATTTATGCAACCAAACACATCTACCAATCTACTGCTTAACAGGGAGGAAACTGCGATGGAGTATTTTTTAACACCATTTTCTGTAATAAAATTCAAAGGCAGGAATGTTGAATACTATCTTTAAATATCAGAATAAATGCATAGAATGAGAAAATTATTATAATTGCCCTCAATTCTGTATAATTTTATATTTTACTCAGTTATTGCTGCATAACCACTCACCCTAATAGTAAATGTTTGAATGTAATGTCTTTATTATCAAGTGAGATTTAATATTGAATTGTTCTGATCACTTCTGGGCTCCTCATAAGTCTACATGCACTTGTAATTTTATACATTACAACTCTACAAAAGCTCATCCAGGAGGTTGTATGCAGCCATGTGGCAATTCTTTCTTCACTAATATATGATAGTCTACTCCACTTATGTATGTATTTTAATCTTGCAACTTGTGGGAAACATATCATTGGTGATGTCAGCATCATGGTGGCAGAAGATGCTCCCTGTGTCTCACCTCTTCAATCTACAACTAGTAAAACATCCATAACTAAACAAAGTTTTTCTACCCAACATGTCAGGGCACAAGAGATACACACTGTTGTACATCTGAGGGTGAATGGTTTTTTCACCTAGAGGAGATGGAACTGGGAGAACAACAGAGGCAGTGATCCTGGTCTCAGCCACACAGCTAAGGCAATTGAGCCTATTGCCCCAGAAGGAACTGGTAGCATCAGTGGAGGTGGTACACATGACCCTGGCCTCCTGGATACAGCAACATCTAGAGCCACAGAGAGCCAGGCAGTACAGATGGTGTAGCCCTCAACCTTGGTCACCCTGGATGGGGCAATAGAGCCCACCATTTTCAGGATTCTCCCAGCAAAGATGATGGCAAACAAGAATATTATAGACAGCCAGAAAAAAATAAGAGTAACCTACAAAGGTATCATCATTAGGCTATGAGCAAATTTCTCATCATGTCAATGAAATATCTTACTTATAATATTGTTATACAAAAACTTTTCTACCAAAATATCCAGAAAAGTTATCCTTCTGATATGAGAGAAAGAAAGGTTATCTCACAGATAAAGAAAAGCTGTTGGAGTTCAACACTCAGAACTATTTCATAAGCAATATTGAAATGCTGTCTTCTATTTAAAATGAAAAAAATAAAAGTACCCGAAGACTGAATAAGGTGATAGATAGAACCAGAAAATTGAAACTGTATATCAGACAAGGTTGTTAACAATTAAAGTACAATGCTTAAAGGAAAAAGCATTAAAAATAACTGTAGCTACTTCATTGGTAACAATTACAAAATGAAGAAGAATATTTTCGGAACTGGACAACTTCAGGGAAAAGAATGCAACTGAACCACTCTATCACATTACATACAAAGATAAACTCAACATAGGTTAAATACTTAAGTGTGAGGTCTGAAACATTAAAAATCATAAAATAAAACGTAGGCAGTAGCACCTTAACTTCAGTTTTAGAAATATTTGGGGGGGGCTATATTTCTCCAGGCAAGAAATATAAAGGTAAAAATAAACAGAACTATGTCAAACAAAAAAGCTCTGCAGTGAAGGAAACCAGCCACAAATCTAAAAGGAAACCTACTTGTGGGAAAATGTATTTGCACATTATACATCCGATAAGGGACTGTTATTCAAAAAAAGAATTCAGCCAACTTAATTAAAAACATAACCAAATTAAAGACAGGTAAAGGACCTTCAATAGACTCCCCCTTCCCCCAAAAGGAATACATACAGATGGTCAACAGGCTCATGAGAAGAGCTTTGACATCTTCAGAGAACTAGAATTCAAAACCAAGTGAGATACATTTCCCACTGGTCAGAATGCCTATTGTTAAAGAGACAAAAATCAACAAACATTGGTAAGGACTCCATGGGACCAGGAAATGATACCCAAATTCACAATTTCTTCCTCTTGAATATCAGATGAATCAAAACTGCAGTCCCTCATGTTTGAGAGTTTCCTGTCCATGCACCTGATCACTGTGTTTGAAAACCTGCTTATCTTGAGAGCTCCCTGATGGTCCAGTGGCTAAGACTCCACACTCCCAAATGCAGGGGCTCAAGGTTCGATTCCTGATTGGGAAACTAGATCCCACAGGTCACAACTAAAAATCTCACATGTTGCAGTGAAGATCTCATACATCACAACTACGACCCTGTGCAGCCAAATAAATTAAAAGACAAAAACTGCTCATCATCCTGGCCACCGTCTCTGACTCCTACTACCGCACACCCATGTGATTATTCTCAATTTGTTCTTTTTAGACACGTTTCACCTTAACCACCATCCCAAAAAAGGCAAAATAATAACCTATAACTATACATTCAGCCACTCTTTGTAGATTTGGACAACATTTTCCTGACCACAAAGGCCTATGACCACTTCATAGCCATCCGTCAACCCCTGCACTATTCTATAACTCTGAACCTTCTGCTCTGTGGACTGCTGGTTCTGGTGTTTGATACATGAGTGTCCTGTATTCCTGGCTACAAAGATCAATAGGGTCACAACTGTCCTTCTGTACAACTTTGGAAATCCTCCACTTTTCCTGTGAAATCAAACAGGATGTTCAACTTGCCAATTGTGACACCTTTCTTAGTGACATGGTGATGTATTTTGAAACTGTAATATTCCTGAGTGGTGATCTCTTGCCTGAGATCCTTTATCCATATTCTAAGAAAGTTTTCTCTATACGTGTAATGCCATCAACTTGGGAGAAGTATAAAGTGCTTTTCACCTGGCCTCTCACCTCTCAGTTCTATCCTTGCTTTATTGTATGAGCTTTGCTTGTACCTTAGCCTTGCTGCTCCACAAACCCTTCTGCTCAGAGTTGAGTGCATTTGCCTCAGTGATGTTCACTGTGTTCACACCCATGTCGAACCCCTTCAGATCTGCAGTCTAACGTACAAAGACATAAAGAAGGTTCTGAAAATATTCTTTGGAATGGCAGGTATAAAAGGACTAACAGTTATAGAATTAAAGAAGTTCCCACTTTTGCAGGATGCAAAGCATTTGAGCCAGAATTTGATACTTTTTGATCAAAGTGTAGAAGTAGAAATTGCTCACTCCCTCTATTCCCTGAAATTTTCATTTCTTTGATTCAAATTCTTCATAGCAGTGAAGTAACTCACATTTATGTTTTTTCTCTGTCTGATTTATAAACAATTTCCCCCTTTGTCCATTTTGAAATTTCTCAAAAAATTCTCCAAACTTGATTCACAATATTTACAATTCCCATTTTTTCATGGGATAACATGGATTTCTTAAGAATTATTTCTTCTCAAATGATACATATTATCCCAAATATTCTTTCTCCTGTGTTACTGAAAGAATTGTTATAAGTAATAGCACCACAGTGGGGAAAAAAGCTACATTTACTAGCCAAGGTATTTTATGCAATTTTATATTGGAGGAAAACTGACTATAGTTTTAATTTTGCATACACCATTCCTTAATTATTGCCTTATTTGCTTATGTAAATTATTTCCTTAATTGGTGTTCTTGACAATGGAGACTTTAACCTATAGTTTGCTTTAGAGGTGGTTATTCAGATTTATTCTTCTCTTTAGGATCCTGTTCTCTTATTTTCCGGTGTCCACAGTACCTACCCTAGTTACTGGCAAGTGTTAGTCAACTACAGATTTCCAAGTGGAGTTTACACAGAAGAACACACCTGAATACATTTACTTAATATGAAAGGGGGAAAAGTCAATAGGTAGAAAATTTAAACTACACTTTGTATTACTAAGCAAAATATTTCACTTTCATGCCCTGTATCTATTCACTAAAGTATGGATTTTGGTGTTCTTGGGAAAACATCCTATTATCATTAGGGTAAAGGATTGGTTGCTGTGTTTAAAATGATACATTATGTGTAATCACCTATAAAGCATGTGAAAAACTTTTTCAAAATTATATATATAAAATATTTTTGGTGAAGAAGATTAAACTGAATAGTGAAAGTGTTAGTGAATTAGTCATGTCCGATTCTTTTTGACCCCATGAACTGTAGCCCACCAATCTCCTCTGTCCATGAAACTCTCCAAGCAAGAATACTGGAGTGGGTTGCCATGTCCTCCTGCAGGGGATCTTCCTGACCCAGGGATCAAACCCAAGTCTCCAGCATTGGAGGCAGATTCTTTACTGTCTGAGCCACCAGGGAAGCCCAAAACTGTGTTAACCTGACTCCAACACAGAACCACTTTCTTGCTACCAAAGCATGATTCACAGACCTGGACCTGCATCATCAAGCTGGACAAGCTTCAATGCCTGGGAGCTTGTCAGAAACAGGGTCTCTGGGTCGACAAGAGACTTGGTGAATCTGAGTTTGCGTTGAACTAGAAACCTTGGTGATTTGTATGTACAGTGAATTTAGAAATATTTTTTATCTAGAATAGGGATTCTCACCATCTTACTGTTGATTTGGAACAGGATAATTGTTTATATTGGGTGCTGTTCAGTTCAGTTCTGTCAATCTGTTGTGTCTGACTCTTTGTGACCCATGGACTGCAGCACGCCAGGCTTCCCTGTCCCTCATCATATCCTGGAGCTTGGTCAAACTCATGTCCATCAAGTCGGTGATGCCATCCAACCATCTCATCCTCTGTTGTTCCCTTCTCCTCCTGCCTTCAATATTTCTCATCATCAGCATCTTTTCCAAGAAGTCAGTTCTTCACATAAAGTGGCCAAAGTATTGGAGTTTCAGCTTCAGCATCAGTCCTCCCAATGAATATTCAGGACTGACTTCTTTTAGGATGGACTGGTTGGACTTCCTTGCAGCCCAAGGGACTCTTAAGAGTCTTCTCCAACTAAAGCTGCTCATGTTCCATAGTTTATAGAACATTAGCAGCATCCTTTCAGATACTGTAAAATAATTCCAAAAACTAAATATTCTCGGATTGAATCACTGCCCCAGAGTTCCAGAACTGAGGGATTCCAATCAGACTGCATCCCTTACTTGGGATAAAACATTAAGTCCCACTGAGTCTTATTTTGACAATGAAAAATGATGCTCATAAAAACACTATTTCATAGAATACACTGGTTTTAAAATTAAATTTGACAATTTCTATAATATCCAAGGGCTTCACTGGTGGTTCAGATGGGAAAAAAAGTCTGCCTGTAAGCAGGAGACCTGGGTTCAATCCCTGGGTCAGGATGACCCCCTGCAAAGGGAATGGCAGCTCAAGTATTCTTACCTGGGAAATCCCATGGACAGGGGAGCCTGGCAGGCCACAGTCCATGGGGTCACAAAGAGTCAGATATGATTGAGTGACTAAGACATGCATACACATAACCTGATAATCTAGTTTATGGGTCATAATAATAGCTCCGTTCAGTTCAGTTCAGTCGCTCAGTCGTGTCCGACTCTTTGTGACCCAATGAATTGCAACACGCCAGGTCTCCCTGTCCATCACCAACTCCTGGAGTTCACTCAGACTCATGTCCATCGAGTCAGTGATGCCATCCAGCCATCTCATCCTCTGTAGTCCCCTTCTCCTCCTGCCCCCTATCCCTCCCAGCATCAGAATCTTTTCCAATGAGTCAACTCTTCGCATGAGGTGGCCAAAGTACTGGAGTTTCAGCTCAATATCTCTTTTATAACTGCAAATATTTTGTATTGAGGACTAAAGGACAGCTCTGAACTTGTGATGTAAGTAGAAAGCTCTCAATTGGCTTGGAAAAACTATCATGAATCCAGGGAATATAATACCCAAGATTTTATACTAAAGGAGAAAAGTTATCCCCCTTTTTGAGGAGAGGGATAGTTCTTTCCAGAAACTTTGGAGATTGTGTCCCCACCACAAATCAAAGATTTGAAGACACATGTGACCTATTTAAGAAAAATCCTCAGTAATACACTTTTGAGAAAATTTGAACTCAAGGATGTGATGAGGTGCTAGGAGGCTTAAAGCTTTGGAAGCAGGAGAATTACTGGAGAAGGAGTAGTAAAAACTTAATTCACCTAACTTATAAAGCAGTCTTCTAGGAACAGAGAATCAGCACTAAAAACAAACAAACAAAAAAACAAACAAAAAAAAACATTCTGCCCAGACCAGTGTCTCCAAGGGAAGTCCCATACTTATAGATTGGAGTCACAGTAGGAAAACATGTTTAATGAGCTGACATAAAGGCAATGGCAACCCACTCCAGTACTCCTGCCTGGAAAATCCCATGGATGGAGGAACCTGGTAGGCTGCAGTCCATGGGGTCGCTAAGGGTCGGACATGACTGAGAAACTTCACTTTCACTTTTCACTTTCATGCATTGGAGAAGGAAATGGCAACCCACTCCAGTGTTCTTGCCTGGAGAATCCCAGGGACAGCCGAGCCTGGTGGGCTGCTGTCTATGGGGTGGCACAGAGTTGGACACGACTGAAGTGACTTAATAGCAGCAGCAACAGGAAGATGTAAATACCTGCTGTCCTGCAGCCCCTTGGCCTATGCCATAGCTGTTTAACTAGGATGTGATCCTTGCTTTTGCAGCTCTGTATCTGGCCAGAAGAATTATTCCTGTTGTCTTGTTCGTGGACAAAAGTTTGTTCTGCATTGTCAGTCATTTTCCTTCTATGTAGAAAGCTTGCTCTCAGATTTTGCAGACAGATGAGTCCAAGAGCTCAACAGACACTTTAGGAGAGGGTGAAAGAGGATGGAAGCCAGGAACCTGTACCTAAGGTCACCTGAAGACCACTGTAGCATAGCCCAGAGGTCACTGTGGTTGTTTGCTGGCTTTCCTTATCTTAGTGTATATTTATTTATTGTCTAAAAAATAAACTGAACATTGCACTCGGAAATGCAAGTGTTGATGCTGACAATTAAATAGTGTTAATGGAAGTTCAATTAGAAAAAAGAAATGATAGACATAAAATGTTTTCAGTAAAATTAGGCAGTAGGTCTATGAATTGTATTTATTAATGTGCATGCATATGCTTAGTCATTCAATCATTTTCAGCTCTTTGCAACCCTTTGGACTACAGTCCACCAGGCTCCTCTGTCCAATGGACTTTTCAGGCAAGAATATTGGAGTGGGTTCCCATTTCCTCCTCCAGGGGATGTTCCTGACTCAGAGATTGAACCTGCATCTCCTGTGTCTCCTACATTGCAAGCAGATTCTTTACCTGCTAAGTCATTAGGGAAGCCCATATTTACCAGCAGGAGTAGACAAATAAGGATAAGCCTCAAGGAAAAAAGAAATCTTCTGCTGCTTCATATAAAACATTTCCAACTTTTGTTGTGTTCTGTGTTTCCTGCTTTGAATTGTTACTTTATTCCTTTTGCTTATTTTTCTTTTAGGATATTCAATCTGCAAGTTCTTTCACATCATAAAGATATAACTGTTTCTGTCCTTGGAAAAGAAAATTTTTTCTTTATTATTTTTCCTGGGCATTGCCGGGGTCCAGCCCCGGTGGATCCAGGGAATTCAAAGCGGGGACAGCGTCGGCAAGGATCAGGAAACAATTGCTTAATTAAACATTAAATATAAAGAGTGGTTAAATAAGGATAGCTCAGTGAGGAAACTCAGTGGAGAAAAGAGGCTGAATAATTCAGCCAGAAGGTGAGAGAAAGAATGACATGGGGAGACCAAGTTTTGGTGAACAAGGCCCGCACTTTATTTTCCAAAGTAGTTTTTATACCTTAAGTTATGCATAGAGGATAAGGGGGGAAGGGGTAGAGTCATGCAGTAAGCCAGGCTTTCTTCCTGCAAACTTATCATATGCAAAAGTTTAGGTGATTTGCATCATTTCTGGCCCAGAGGCCTGTTAACATTTTAAGACCCTTTCTTCAGAAAAGTTATTTTTCTCTAAAGGTGATTGGTCAGGCACCACCCTCCAAAAGCATTAGATAAAGTTGCATTCCTATAGGGCAAAGGTGTGGTGGGCTATAACAAGAAAAAGAATTAACTCCAGGGTCCAAGGATACAAACATTAAAGATACTACTTACATCAATTATATTAATCAATACACTGTCAGGGACACAGCAGGTAAGGGATATGGAAACTTAGCAGCAGACATCAGCCCAACAAGAGAAAAACCCTACACCAATACAATTTCTAATCAATCTTTTAACTGCTCAAAGGAATCTGTATTCAGACAGTTTAGAACAACTCATGCCTCTCACCGTTGTGAACTAAAACACTCTTGTCATGCCCAGGAACCTTATTAACTGGAGCTGTAATTTAACTCTTTTTCAGAGAGAGGTGGTGGGGGACAGCCCCCAATAAAGTCAGAGGTGTAGGTGAGACCACAAAGCAGTAAAGTAGGAAGACTCTGGTTTTGGGAGTAGATGCTCGAGAATTTCCAGGGGGACTCCTGAGGCTCGATCCCGCCTTTGCGTATGCACAGCCTCCTTCCTCATGACCTTTGCCACAGGCAGAGTTCCTCATGCTGGCTCCCAGCAGGGCATCAAGGACATGTCTCTGGATTTGGAATGTTGCCAAACCAAGGAAGCTTTTCTTCACTGTATTGTCTCGGGATACATTTGGGCTATTGGAAATTTTCTCCCCTAGTATTCAAAGGTCCATTTAACTTTCCTCTCTATTTTTTTTCTCCTCTCTCTTTCTCACACTCTTAATATTTTTCAAATATAGAGAAGAAAGTGGCCATGTAGAAAAAGAACCTCAAATTTATTGGTCCACTAGAAGTTCATGAACTGGAATTTCTAGTACCATTTATACATTCTATACAGGAAAGATAATCTGATTTGACCAGCTTGAGATGTCAGAACTCATAGCCTAAGGATGCTGATTATAGGTGAGAAATGCATGGAGTTACACAGTCCAGGAGTTCTTGTTAATTCACACCTTATGGATTGAGAACAATTCTTCAAGCAGAGGCACTTGGGCTTATATAATAAGGGGACTTATAATACAGAGGCAAGAATTCAGTCAAAGATGATATACTACAAAGGATGTCATCTACTTTAATTCACATGATATTTTTGCAAGAAAATAGAGAATATGTAAGGAGGGAGTCTCTGTGGACTGAAGGTTCAGCTGTAGCAGGGAGGCCACCTTGCTCCTCAGCATGCCTGAAACCATCTCTAATCATTCCCTCTCTTTCTTATTCTCTGACCCACTGGCTTCCTTTTTGGGTTTGAACATGTGGAACCAGCATCTTCCTCTAATCCTTTGCAGTGGCCGTTCCCTCTGCAGGCACTCCCTTCTCCTGATACAGTACTAGATTCTTCCCTCTCTTTCTTGAAGTCTAATGCAAAAATATCTTCCTGTTTGCTTACCTTACCTGAACACTCAGTTTAAAATAACATCTCCTACAACTCTCTCCTTCATAACTGGTTTTGTTTTTTTTCATAGCATCTGTCTTCACCTAACATATTATATAATACTTTATTTGCTCATTATCTCTCAGCATCCTTGAATTGTGGGAGATTTGTTTTTCATCATCTCTACTTATTCCTTGGATCATGTTGGCACTCAATATGTATTTCTCAAATGCATGAAATAATTTTGCATTAAAGTTGTGTAGAATATATGACCTTTTTGTAAATATGCTGAGAATGGGACAAAAATCCCTAGTCACAGATACATTGGGGATATAGCAGGTGGTGGTGGTAAAGAACCTGCAGGAGACTTAAGACTGGGGTTTAAGGATCTTCCTGGGTCAGGAAGATCCCCTGGAGGAGGGCATGACAACCCACTCCAGTATTTTTGTCTGGAGAATACCATGGACAGAGGAACCTCATAGGCTGCATTGCATGGGGTCTTCGCACAAAGTCGGACACAGCTGAAGTAGTTTAGTACACATACTCTCAAAGAGAACTTATCTATACGTAAAATAGTAAAATCAGTTTCTTGATGTCACAATAGATATTGTAGTAGTTCAGATATGTGACTTATGTCCATATGTGTGAAAAGTAATTATGTTATTTTCCTTTCTCCTGGTAGTCAACTCCAGAAGATGGAACCAGGGAACAACACACAAAATTTTAAATGTCTTCTTCTCAGATTCTCAGAGGCACCAGAACTACAGCCCCTCATATTTGGGATTTCCTCTCCATGTACCTGATAACTGTGTTTGGAAACCTGGTCATCATCCTGGCCATGTGCTCAGACCCTCAATTCCACACCCCCATGTACTTCTTCGTCTCCAACCTGTCTTTTGTAGACATCTGTCTCACCTCTACCACGATCCCAAAGATGCTGATGAATATTCAGACTGAGAGAAAAGCCATAACCTACAAAGGCTGCGTCGCCCAGATGTATTTTTACATACTTTTTGCAACATTAGATGACTTCCTGCTGACTGTGATGGCCTGTGACCGGTTTGTGGCCATCTGTCATCCCCTGCACTACACAATCATCATGAGCCCTCGGCTCTGTGAACTACTGTATCTGGTACCCTGGGTAGTGAGTGCCATGTATTCCTTGTTACACAGCTTAATGGTGTTGTGATTGTCCTTCTGTCCAGATTTGGAAATTCCCCACTTTTTCTGTGAACTCTATCAGGTGATACAACTTGCCAGTTCTGATACTTTTCTTAATAACATGATGATCTATCTTGCAACTTTCCTACTGGGTAGTGGTCCTTTTGCTGGGATCCTTTACTCTTACTCTAAAATAGTTTCCTGCTCATGGGCAGTATAAAGCATTTTCCACCTGTACATCTCACCTCTCAGTTGTCTCCTTGTTTTATTGCACAAGCCTAGGATTGTACCTTAGCTCTGCTGCTACCCATAGCTCACATTCAAGTGCAATAGCCTCTGTGATGTACACTGTGGTCACACCCATGTTGAACCCCTTCATCTAAGATCTGCTCCTTCTGTAACCCTGTAACCTGGAAGGGTTAATTTTGATAACTCTGGATCTGTTTCTCTGGCTTTAACTCTTGTTTTGCTGTTTCTGTTATTACAAGCATACACAATGGCATGCTTCAGTGAACCCTTCTGGTTGCTGTTCATTGTCTAAGTTGTGACACACAATTTGCAACCCCTTGGTCTGCAGCACACCAGGCTTCCCTGTTATGTTTTGTTATGGTACATAACTACATATAAATATCTCTCTTATAACTACAAGCATTTCATAATGAGGGACTAAATGATAACTCATAACTTCTGATATAACTGGGAAATGTCTTATTGGCTTGGAAACTATCATGAATTCAGATAGTATAATGCCCAATTTTTATATTAAAAATATACACAAAGTTACTTTGTCTTTGATGAGATGAATAGCAATTTTTAGAGATTTCAAGGGTTATGTCCCCACCACCAATCAAAGCTTTGAAGACCCATGTGACTCAGTCAAGACAAATTTCTCAATATTACACTTTTGAGAGAATATGAACTCAAAGATGTGATGAGGTCCCAGGAGGCTTAGAGCTTTGGAAACAGGATAGTTAAAGGAGAAGGAGTGATAAAAACTGAATTCACCTAACTTATAATGCAGTCTTCTAGGAACAGAGAATCAGCAGAATAAAGAGTCCATTCTGTCCAGCCCCGTGTCTTTAAGGGAAATCACATACTTAGAGTAACAAAGGATAAACACGCTTAATGAGCCTACACAGGAAGCTGTCGATATTTCCTCTGCTGCAGTCCCTCAGCCTGTGCCGCTTTGGTTGGACAGGATGTAGTTGTTGCTTTTGCAGACCTAAATCTCACTGAGAAACCCATACTTGATCTCTTCTTGTTGTCTTGTATTTAGACACAACTTGGGGCTGTATCATCAACTATTTAGGGGAGAGTTTGGACTTCCACACAGAAGCCTTCTCTCAAAGTTTCTGAGCAGGTGAGTCTGAGAGCTCCACAGATACTGCAGGAGAGGATCAGTGAGGAGAGAAGCCAAGAACATGAACCTGAGGTCACCTGTGAGGCAATCTAACATACACAGGTACCAGAAATCACTACAGTCTTTTGTTGGCTTTCCTAATAATTTAATGTATTTATTTATAATGGTCAGAAATAAAATTGAACACTGCATTCCAAAACGCAATTGTCTATGTTGACAATTAAATGGTAATAGTGGGAGTTCAATTAAAAGAATAAAAGGGAAACATTAAATACTTTTATGAAAAGTAGATCATAAATACCCATAGATCAATAATCAACAGGAGTAGACAAATAGGGTATTACTCATGGAAGATTATACAGAGAAGTGAGGCCACTTTTTAAATTGTAAGATGAAATATATTAGACTATATTTCCACTCAAAGAAGGTAGATTTAGACCAATGAATGCTTGCAGATACTTCCCTGCAAGAGCAGAGTATGAAATGTATATACCCGGATGTCTTTGCTCAACCCTGGGCATTTACATTAAAAAATCTTTATTTCATTGGTGAGAAGAGGTATGCTAATGAGTTTCACTTTGCAATTGCTTTTTAATTTGATTTTTTATTTTTTTAACACCAAAAGCATTTTGTATTGAGGTATACCCAGTTAACAATATCGTGATAGTTTCAGGTGAATAGTGAAGGGACTCACCTATACATATACATTTATCCATTCTCCCTCAAAACCCCCTCCCATCCAGGCTGACACATAACATTGAGCAGAGTTCCATGTGCTATGCAATAGGTTTTCAGTGATTATCCATTTGAAATATAGCAATGTGTACACGACCTTCCCAAAGCCCTTAACTATCCCTTCCTCCTGGCAACAGTGAGTTTGTTTCTTAAGTCGGTGAGTCTTTTTCTGTTTTGTGAGGTTGAATATATGTGTGCTTGTTAGCCATTCAGACTTTATTAAAAAAAAAAAAAAGTCCATAGAAATCTGTTGTTTTATATAGTAGTGCCAGTGTGCTGTTATTCCTTTTTATTGTCCTTTGAAACAAATAATTGTTTCTTTACACAAAACAGACTGTTTGCCATTTAGTTCTTTTATATGTGTGCATACTCAGTCATTTCAGTCATGTCTGACTCTTTGCGACCCCATGCACTGTAGCCCACCAGGCTCCTCTGTTTGTGAAATTTCCCAGGCAAGAACACTGGAGTGGGTTGCAATTCCCTCCTGCAGGGGATCTTCCCCATCCTGGAATCTAGTCTCCTGCATTGCAGGTGGATTCTTTACCTAATGATCCACCCGGGAGTCCCCCAGGTCTTTAGATACGTGTGATATATTTGTGGGGATTGTATAAGAGTTTATTAATTTTGTTTGTCAAATCTATCATTCATAGTATTCTCTTCATTATTTTTAAAAAAGAATGTAAGTTGCAGTTGACATACAAAATGTATTTGTTGCTGCTGTACAGCACAATGAATCAATATTTGTTCATATTGCTAAATGACCACCACAATAAATCAAATTAGCATTTGTCAGCATGCGTAGTACAATTGCAATTTTTTTGTGATGAGAGCTTTTGGGATCTGCTGTTCCTTAGAAACTTATAAATATGCAATAGAGTATTATTAACTATTAGTCACATTACTGTACATTATAACCCTTCCATTGCTTTTTTATTGTTCAGTTCAGTTCAGTCACTCAGTTGTGTCCAACTCTTTGCAACCTCATGAATCGCAGCATGCCAGGCCTCCCTGTCCATCACCAACTCCCGGAGTTCACTCAGACTCATGTCCATCGAGTCAGTGATGCCATCCAGCCATCTTATCCTCTGTCATCCCCTTTTCCTCCTACCCCTAACCCCTCCCAGCATCAGAGTCTTTTCCAATGAGTCAACTCTTTGCATGAGGTGGCCAAAGTACTGGAGTTTCAGCTTTAGCATCATTCCTTCCAACCAGGACTGATCTCCTTTAGAATGGACTGGTTGGATCTCCTTGCAGTCCAAGGGACTCTCAAGAGTCTTCTCCAACACCGTAGTTCAAAAGCATCAATTCTTCAGTGCTCAGCCTTCTTCACAGTCCAACTCTCACATCCATACATGACCACTGGAAAAACCATAGTCTTGACTAGACAGACCTTTGTTGGTAAAGTAATGTCTCTGTTTTTGAATATGCTATCTAGGTTGGTCATAAATTTCCTTCCAAGGAGTAAGCGTCTTTTAGTTTCATGGCTGCAATCACTATTTGCAGTGATTTTGGTGCCCAGAAAAATAAAGCCTGATACTGTTTCCCCATCTATTTCCCATGAAGTGATGGGACCAGATGCCATGATCTTCGTCTTCTGAATGTTGAGCTTTACTCTCCTCTTTCACTTTCATCAATAGGCTTTTTAATTACTCTTCACTTTCTACCATAAGGGTGGTGTCATCTGCATATCTGAGGTTATTGATATTTCTCCCGGTAATCTTGATTCCAACTTGTGCTTTTTCCAGCCCAGTGTTTCTCATGATGTAGTCTGCAAAAAAGTTAAATAAGCAGGGTGACAATATACAGCCTTGACATACTCCTTTTCCTATTTTGAACCAGTCTGTTGTTCCATGTCCAGTTCTAACTGTTGCTTCCTGTTCTGCATATAGGTTTCTCAAGAGTCAGGTCAGGTGGTCTGGTATCCCCATCTCTTTCAGAATTTTCCACAGTTTATTGTGATCCACACAGTCAGTCTTTGGCATAGTCAGTAAAGCAAAAATAGATGTTTTTCTGGAACTCTCTTGCTTTTTCGATGATCCAGCAGATGTTGGCAATTTGATCTCTGGTTCTTCTGCCTTTTCTAAAACCAGCTTGAACAACTGGAATTTCACATTTCATGTATTGCTGAAGCCTGGCTTGGAGAATTTTGAGCATTACTTTACTAGCATGTGAGATGAGTGCAATTGTGCAGTAGTTTGAGCATTCTTTGACATTGCCTTTCTTTGGCATTGGAATGAAAATTGATCTTTTCCAGTCCTGTGGTCACTGCTGAGTTTTCCAAATTTGCTGGCATATTGAGTGCAGCACTTTCACAGCATCACCTCTCAGGGTTTGAAACAGCTCAACTGGAGCTATTCCATCACCTCCACTAGCTTTGTTCATAGTGATGCTTTGTAAGGCCCACTTGACTTCACATTCCAAGATGGCTGGCTCTAGGTGAGTGATCACACCATCGTGATTATCTTGGTGATGAAGATCTTTTTTGTACAGTTCTTCTGTGTATTCTTGCCACTACATTAATTTAGCTGCCACTTTAATATTCTCCATGTGTCAATATTTGCTATAAACAAAACCAAAAATCCTTAGAGGTAATAAATAATCTTTTATACTATTATATGTTCCCAGTGAATTTTCATATCCCTGTTATTCCTTAATGCTCTTTGTGGCCTTGTGACTAAATCCTTTTCTAAAAGTTCATCACCTTTCACCATAATTTGGGAAATATTTATCTTGACCTTTGGACTAAATTTCACCATTATATTCGATAAGCATGTTTGAATCCATCTGTCTCTATATGAGATGAAATTATCATTTATTTACTGCTCCATCCTCACATTTTAAAAGCACTTTGGTTATAATATTATTTCATTTTCAAGTCTTTGGCAATTTTAATGTTGAATTAATGACCCATGTTGGTATCTCTGAATTAATAATTTTTAATCTTTGTATAAGTTAGCCACAGATTTTCATTCAATTTTGTTGCATACTCTTTTTTTTTAAATAAAACATGTACTTAATCTAATTTCATTCTTACTGACATTTTTGCCTATAAGTTCTTAGTTTCCTTTAAATCTTCTTGTTCTAAATTATGCACTTACACATATTCACATACATTTTCACAAATGTTTGAACATGATCTTGTGTACCTCATAAATGTTCTTTATGTTTTAATGAGGTCTTTTTTCTGCTGTTTGTTCCTCTCTTTTTTAAAATCAATAATACCTTAGGAACTTGCTTCCAATCAAGTAGTATAAGTCTGCTTCATTATTTTAGTGTCTGTATAACATTTCATGGTGTGGCTATAATACTCACATACATGGGGAGTCTGTCATATTATTTTTCAACAAATTACTATTATAGTACAGAGTTACAAATATTTGATATTATTCACCTAAAATTGTGCTTATCAATCAAGGATGATTAATTCCCCCAGGGGACATTGACTACACCCATAGACATTTTTCACTATCACACTGGGATGAGGTAGGTGGTGGGCAAGGATCCTTCTGAATATCCTAGAATATATAGGAAAGATACCACTACAGAGAATAACCTGGCTCAGAATATCCAGTAGTGCAGAGACTGAGGAACCCTGAATTAGAGAATATCTGTTTTTAATGTTTACAGCTCTCTTCAAGTTGTTTCCCCAATGTACCACACTTCACTTTTATTCTAGCAAAATTAGAGAATACTCTTCTTCTTTGTGTTTTTATATATATGTATATATATATATATATCAATCTCCCAATTCATCTTATCCCAATTTCCCCTCTTAGTTTCCATATGTTTGTTCTCTCTATATCTGTCTATTTCTGCCTTGCAAAGAGGTTCATCTGTACATTGTTCTAGATTCATTTTTCCTGAGTATTTTTGACCAAAAATTTTCTGTTTCATAGAGTTTAATGTATGATTCTTTTTAAAAAAAGTATATATTTATTTATTTGGCTGCACTAGTGTTAGCTGGGTCTTCCCAGGTGGCTCAGTGGTAAAGAATCTACCTACTTGCCAATGCAGGAGCCATAAGAGACTTGAGTTTGATCCCTGGGTTGGGAATATCCCCTGGAGAAGTGAATGGCAACTTACTCCAGTATCCTTGCCTGAAAAATTCCATGGACAAGAGGAACCTGGTAGGCTATAGTCCACCATAGGTTCACAAAGAGTCTCAGCCACTGAACCACCAGAAAAGTTCCCTATATTGTTCTTTTTTTTTTTTTTTTTCTGAATTTATAGCTTTAATTATTTTAGTTTTCTAAGTGCAGATTTTACATGAATTTGCTGTATGTTCATCTGAAATGGACAGTTTACCCTGATTTTCTGAAGCTGTGTTAGATTAAAAACAAAAAAAGTTCCTTATTTCCTCCCAGAAAGACAGTCATTTATTCCAGCTTTTATTCAAAAATTCAGCTTTTCCCAGCTCAATTAAAATGTAACTTTCCTATGTATTAAATGTTCATATCTGATATGATCTTATTCCTAATCATTCAACAAATAATAATGGAGCAACTGCTTTGTGCCAAAAAATTCTAGATACATTATATGTTATAATCACTTAAGTGAAAGTCTTAGCTAAAATAATTATTAATGCATACTGCTCTTGTTCAGTTACTGCTATCATATATCATGTTTCAATCAGTTTTTGATGTTCCATTTAGTTTTCTTTAATACAATTGTATGAAATCTCCCTATTTAACTGGCTTTATGTTGACTGCCATTATTGCTTTTAACTGAAATATAATTGATTTAGCAAATTATATTAGCTTTTTTTTATAGATTACTCCCCATTTACATTGCAAAATATTGGCTACGATAAATACATACTACATATTAAATAATATATAGTAGTATATTTCTGTATTATCTTAAATGTGGATGCAGGCATGCTCAGTCTCTTCAGTCATGTGTGACTCTGTGTGACCCCATTGACTGTAGCCCACCAGGCTCCTCTGTCCATGGGATTCTCTAGGCAAGAATACTGGAGTAGGTTGCCCATCTTCCCCATCCAAGGACTGAATATGCATCTACTGTGTCTCCTGCATTGCAGACTGATTCTTTACTGCTGAGTCACCAGAGAAGCCCCTGTGTTTGTAAATAGGTACACAAATATTCACATACATTTGGGAAAAACAAAGTGAGCTATGCAGGTGCATCCCCTGCTCATTTGATGGTGGCATATACTGTTGAAGTCTGAGTACAGTATGCGATGACCACCTTTATGGCAGAAAGTGAAGAAGAACTAAAGAGCCTCTTGATGAACGTGAAAGAGGAGAGTGAAAAAGTTGGCTTAAAACTCAGCCTAAGGGAACTAAAATCATGGCATCTGGTCCCAACAGTTCAGTTCAGTTTAGTCGCTCAGTCGTGTCCAACTCTTTGTGACCCCGTGAATCGCAGCATGCCAGGCCTCCCTGTCCATCACCAATCCCGGAGTTCACTCAGACTCACGTCCATTGAGTCAGTGATGCCATCAAGCCATCTCATCCTCTGTCGTCCCCTTTTCCTCCTGCCCCCAATTCCTCCCAGCATCAGAGTCTTTTCCAATGGATCAACTCTTCACACGAGGTGGCCAAAGTACCGGAGTTTCAGCTTTCGCATCATTCCTTCCAAAGAAATCACAGGGCTGATCTTCAGAATGGACTGGTTGGATCTCCTTGCAGTCCAACGGACTCTCAAGAGTCTTCTCTAACACCACAGTTCAAAAGCATCACTTCTCCCGTGCTCAGCTTTCTTCACAGTCCAACTCTCACATCCATACATGACCACTGGAAAAACCATAGCCTTGACTAGACAGACCTTTTTTGGCAAAGTAATGTCTCTGCTTTTCAATATGCTTTCTAGGTTGGTCATAACTTTCCTTCCAAGGAGTAAGCGTCTTTTAATTCCGTGGCTGTAGTCACCATCTGCAGTGATTTTGGAGCCCAGAAAAATAAAGTCTGGCACTGTTTCCACTGTTTCCCCATCTATTTCCAATGAAGTGATGGGACTGGATGCCATGATCTTCATCTTGAGCTTTAAGCCAACTTTTTTACTCTCCACTTTCACTTTCATCAAGAGGCTTTTTAGTTCCTCTTCACTTTCTGCAATAAGGATCACTTCATGGCAAATAGATGGGGTAACATTTATTTTTTGGGGCTCCAAAATCACTGCAGATGGTGATTGCTGCCATGAAATTAAAAGATGCTAGCTGCTTGGAAGAAAAGTTATGACCAACCTAGACAGCATATTAAAAAGCAGAGACATTATTTTGACAACAAAGGTCTGTCTAGTCAAAGCTATGGTTTTTCCAGTCATCATGTATGGATGTGAGAGTTGGACTATAAAGAAAGCTGAGCATCAAAGAATTGATGCTTTTGAACTATACTGTAGGAGAAGACCCTTGAGAGTCCCTTGGATGGCAAGGAGATCCAACCAGTCCATCCTAAAGAAAATCAGTCCTTAATATTCATTGGAAGGACTGATGCTGAAGCTGAAACTCCAGTACTTTGGTTACCTGATGTGAAGAACTGATTCATTTGAAAAGACCCTGATGCCAGGAAGATTGAAGGCAGGAGGAGAAGGCGACAGAAGAGGATGAGATGGTTGGATGGCATCACCAACTCAATGGACATGAGTTTGAGTGTATTCTGGGAGATGGTGATGGACAGGGAGGCCTGGCATGCTGCAGTCCATGGGGTCACAAAGAGTCGGACGCGACTAATCTGAACTGAGTATAGTAAAATAAATATATGTATGACAAGTGAGAAAATCATAAGAAGAAAGTTATTCAGTGTAAAAGGATGAATAATCATGGCATATACATGATTTATAGAGTATGGTCTAGGGAGGGCTTTGAATGCTGGTAAAAGAACAGAACCAGAAGTAGTGTGCCCACTGAACCTACAAAGGAGAGATTAAAGCTTAAAGAACATGAATAACAAAGAAAGTATGCCATATAAGAAAAATGAGAAAGGACTTTTCCTCACCCCCTACTGATACCTATTGAAGTTAATGTCTTGACTGTGAAATGTAAGTAATAGCATTTATGTTGGGTTGGTGCTAATGGTAAACAACTTGCCTGCCAATGAAGAAGACATAAAAGACACAGTTTCGATCCCTGCATAGGGGAAGATCCCCTGGAGAAAGAAATGACAATCCACTCCAATATTTTTGCCTGGAGAATCCCATGGACAGGGGAGCCTTGCAGGCCACAGTTCATGGAATCGCAAAGACGGACATGACGGAAGTGACTGAACATGCATGTGTGCTAGGTTGCTAATGCTTGCTTATGTAAAAGTTAATAAGTTATTGTTCTATATCTTGGTAGTTACCTACATGGCATGGAACCACAAAATATTTCAGAAGTTTCAGAATTTCTTCTCATGGAATTTTCAGAGGCACCTGAGCTGCAGCCCCTCGTATTTGGACTTTTTCTGTCCATGTACCTGATCACTGTGTTTGGAAACCTGCTTGTCATCCTGGCCACCATCTCAGACTCCCACCTCCACACCCCCATGTACTTCTTCCTCTCCAACCTGTCCTTTGTAGACATCGGCTTCACTTCCACCACTGTCCCAAAGATGCTGTGGAACATCCAGACACAGAACAAATTGATCACCTTTGAAGGTTGCATCATCCAGATGTACTTTTACATTCTCTTTGCAAGTTTAGATGACTTTCTCCTGGATATGATGGCCTATGACCGGTTTGTGGCCATCTGTCACCCGTTGCACTACATGGTCATCATGAACCCCCGACTCTGTGGTCTCCTGGTTCTGATATCTTGGTTCGTGGGTGTCATGTACTCCTTGTTACAGAAGTTAATGGTGTTGTGATTGTCCTTCTGTTCAGACTTCAAAATACCCCACTTTTTCTGTGAACTCAATCAAGTCTTACAACTTGCCTGTTCTGACACCTTTCTTAATGACATGGTATTGTATTTTGCAGCTACCTTGCTGGGTGGTGGTCCTTTTGCTGGGATACTTTACTCTTACTCTAAAGTAGTTTCTTGCATATGTGGAATCTCATCAGCTGAGGGAAAGTATAAAGCATTTTCCAACTGTGCATCTCACCTCTCAGTTGTCTTTTTATTTTATTGTTCTGTCCTAGGAGTGCACCTTAACCCTGCTGCTCCCCACAGTTCAAGATCAGGTGCAGCAGCTTCAGTGATGTACACAGTGGTCACACCCATGCTGAACCCCTTTATCTACAGTCTAAGGAATAAAGACATAAAGGGGGCTCTGAAGAGATTCTTTGAAATATTAGGTAGAAAAGGCCAACTCTGCTGGGGGAAATGAAGTGACCTTGATGGCATGACTCAAAGGCTCAGAATCAGAAACTGTGATTCTTTGATCATTGCAAAATCAAATTTGCTTCTTTTCATTGTTCCCTGGAATTTTCATTAAAATAATTCCATGTATTGATTTATTAAGCTTTCTTTTTTTTTCTAATTTTATTTTATTTTTAAACTTTACATAATTGTATTATTAAGCTTTCTCCTCAACCTGGTATATAGGCTTTTTATTTGTACTTATCCCTACTTCAAAATTTTCCTACATTTGGATCAGCAATATTTGGAAATACTCATGTACTTCATGAGAGGACTGAGTTTCTTAAGAATAATTTATTCTCAAGTGACATATGTCATTACAAGTAATTGTTCTCCTATTATTCTAAATGATAGTTATTAGTTTCATTACTCATATTTGTTTAAAGTAAAGTTGACAACTAAGGTATTTTAAATAACTTTTAATAGATTATGTTGAACATTCAGATATGGAACTGTGGATATAGAGAGCTGACTGAAAAATTATATTTAGATTTTTTACTGCACAGAAGATCAGTGCCCTTCACCACAGTGTTGTTCAGAGTGAACTTTGTATATCAAAATATATACATGACCAAAGGATGGCTCACTGGAGGACTGAAATGCCTATCCAGTCATGTGATTCAAGGTTACATGTTTAGTGCAAACAAGCACACTTTTCATCTTTTCCTGCTTATCTGGAGAGGAAACTTAATGTACCAATTTTTAATATAGTTATCTGAAATAAAATTTAAAGACAGAGTAATCATGAATGCTACCTTTAAATATCAGAATAAGTGCATAGTTGAGAAACCAATTAATATAATTGTCTTCAGTTCTGTTCACTTTTATTTTTGATTAGTTAGCTATTGTTGCATAATAACTCATTTTTGTAGTAGATGCTTTAATATAATGCTTATTAACAAATGAGTTTGTATCAGATCAGATCAGATCAGTCGCTCAGTCATGTCCGACTCTTTGCGACCCCATGAATCGCAGCATGCCAGGCCTCCCTGTCCATCACCAACTCCTGGAGTTCACTCAGACTCAAGTCCATCGAGTCAGTGATGCCATCCAGCCATCTCATCCTCTGTCGTCCCCTTCTCCTCTTGCCCCCAATCCCTCCTAACATCAGAGTCTTTTCCAACGAGTCAACTCTTCGCACGAGGTGGCCAAAGTACTGGAGTTTCAGCTTTAGCATCATTCCTTCCAAAGAAATCCCAGGGCTAATCTCCTTCAGAATGGACTGGTTGGATCTCCTTGCAGTCCAAGGGACTCTCAAGAGTCTTCTCCAGCACCACAGTTTAAAAGCATCAATTCCTTGGCGCTCAGCCTTCTTCACAGTCCAACTCTCACATCCATACATGACCTCCCCCTGGACTGCAGCCCTCCAGGCTTTTCTGTCCATGGAATTTTATAGGAAAGAACATTGAAGTGGGGTTGCATTTCCTACTTCAGTAAATGCAACTCAGATGCAACTCAGGTAAAAGAAACAAAAGACTTGTGTTACTGTGTCACCTAACTGAAAAACACAGAAAGGCCTCCTGTTACCAGTTTGTTGAATTGTTAGAATCAGAATGAACAGACCTTTACCTAAGTGAAAAAGGTGTTTGTTATTTCAAGTGCACTGCCAGAGGAGCTACCCACTGGGCACTATAAAAAACCACAGTAACACAGAATCACACACACAAAAAAAGACAATTTTCCGGAAAACAATCTTAACACCATAGAAGATTGTGATCAAGGCAGTGGAAAACTCAAATAGTGTCATGAAGAAACTCAGGAAGCTATAGGAACACTCACAAATGCACTTACACTCATAAATTTAAAAAATAAATGAAAATAAGAAACAATTTTCAAAGAGATGAAAAGTCTTAAACATAACCAAACAGACATACTGGAGTTGAATAAATCTATAAATGAGTTGAAAGATGTATTAGAAAGCACTAAAATTTGAGCAGATCATATGGCGAAGAGAAATAGTGACCTCAAAGGTAGAATGATTTAGGATTAAGAGAACTGCTTTTCTTTCTTTCTTTTTTTTTTAATGAAGAGAATCTACAAGTATTATAAGACTCCTTTAGAATAAGTAGCAAGTATATTATCTTAGAAGAAAAAGAGAGTGCGAGAGAAAGAAAAGATGCTATTTAAAGAAATAATAGCTGAGATCTTTCCCAGAATAGGGAATAAACAACAGGTGGACTATAACAGGTGGTCCAACTTACCAATTATAAAGCCTTTCTTAATGACATAGGGATATATTTTGAAGCTGTATTCATGGGTGGTGATCACTTATGATCCTTTGCTCATACTCTAAGATAGTTCCCTCAGGTGGTGCTAGTGGTAAAGAACCTGCCTGCCAATGCTGGAGACTTAAGATATCCCTCAGTCAGGAAGATACCCTAGAGAAGGAAATGGCAACCTACTCCAGTATTCTTGCCTAGAGAATCCCATGAACAGAGAAGCCTGGTAGGCTACAATCCATAGGGTTGCAAGGAACCAGACATGACTGAAGTGACATTGCACAAGTATGCACCCATTTCTGTGTCTCACCTCTCAGTCTTCTCCTTATTTACTATAACAGTCTAGACTATACCTTTGCTCTGCTGGTATCCATAGCTCACAGTCAAATGCAACAGCTTCAGTGATGTTCACTGTGTTTACATCTGTGCTGAACCATTTCCTCTTAGCCTAAGGTATGAAGATATAAAGAAAGCCTTGAAAATATTCTTTGGGATGGCAGTAATAGAAGGACTAATTGTCATAGGGTTAAAGAAGTCCTCATTTTTAGCAAACTGCAAAGCATTTGAGCCAGAATTTAATATTATTTGATCAGAGTGTATACATAGAATTGTTCTGTCTCTATTTCCTGAATTTTCATTTCTTTTTTTAAATTTTATTTTATTTTTAAGCTTTACAATATTGTATTAGTTTTGCTAAATATCAAAATGATTCAACTTCTTTATACCATTGAAGTAACTCAGATTTCTGTTTCCTTCTCTGTCTGATTTATAAATAATTTTTCCCTTTGTTCATTTTCTACTTTCTCAAAGCTTTCCCAAACTTGATTTAAAATATCTCTAATGCCTATTTATTTAGTAGGGCAGCATGGATTTCTTAAGAATAATTTCTACTCAGATGACATATATCAAACCAAATATTTTTTTTTCTTGTGCTACTGAAAGACTGTAGTAAAAAATAGGACTAATGTGGGAATTCCTGTGGTCATGTATGGATGTGAGAGTTAGACTGTGAAGAAGGCTGAGCACCAAAGAATTGGTGCTTTTTAACTGTGGTGTTGGAGAAGACTCTTGAGAGTCCCTTGGACTGCAAGGAGATCTAACCAGTCCATTCTGAAGGGCATCAGCCCTGGGATTACTTTGGAAGGAATGATGCTAAAGCTGAAACTCCAGTATTTTGGCCACCTCATGCAAAGAGTTGACTCATTGGTAAAGACTCTGATGCTGGGAGGGATTGGGAGCAGAAGGAGAAGGGGACGACAGAGGATGAGATGGCTGGATGGCATCACTGACTCGATGGACATGAGTCTGAGTGAACCCTGGGAGTTGGTGATGGATAGGGAGGCCTGGCGTGCTGCGATTCATGGGGTCGCAAAGAGTCAGACACGACTGAGCGAATGATCTGATCTGATCTGAATGTGGGAAAACTACTTTTATTATTAGCCAAGGTGTTTGGTATGATCTTATAATAGAGGATATCTAAGACTACAGCTTTTCATTATGTGTACCACATTCTTCTGAAAATCACTGCCATAACTGTCCTTGAAAATGGAGACTTAAACCTACAGTGTGACTGTGTGGATCAAAATAAACTGTGGGAAATTCTGAAAGACATGGGAATACCAGATCACCTGACCTGCCTCTTGAGACATCTGTATGCATGCAGGTCAGGAAGCAATAGTTAGAACTGGACATGGAACAACAGACTGGTTCCAAATAGGAAAAGGTGAACATCAAGGCTGTGTATTGTCACCCTGTTTATTTAACGTATATGCAGAGTACATCATGAGAAACTCTGGACTGGAAGAAACACAGGCTGGAATCAAGATTGCTGGGAGAAATAACAATAACCTCAGATATGCAGATGACACCACCCTTATGGCAGAAAGTGCAGAGGAACTAAAAAGCCTCTTGATGAAAGTGAAAGTGGAGAGTGAAAAAGTTGGCTTAAAGCTCAACATTCAAAAAACGAGGATCATGGCATCCGGTCCCATCACTTCATGGGAAATAGATGGGGAAACAATGGAAACAGTGTCAGACTTTATTTTTCTAGGCTCTGATGACTGCAGCCACGAAATTAAAAGACGCTTACTCCTTGGAAGGAAAGTTATGTCCAACCTAGATAGCATATTCAAAAGCACAGACGTTACTTTGCCAACAAAGGTCCACCTAGTCAAGGCTATGGTTTTTCCTGTGGTCATGTATGGATGTGAGAGTTGGACTGTGAAGAAAGCTGAGTGCCAAAGAATTGATGCTTTTGAACTGTGGTGTTGGAGAAGACTCTTGAGAGTCCATTGGACTGCAAGGAGATCCAACCAGTCCATTCTGAAGGAGATCAGCCCTGGGATTTCTTTGGAAGGAATGGTGCTAAAGCTGAAACTCCAGTACTTTGGCCACCTCATTCGAAGAGTTGACTCATTGGAAAAGACTCTGATGCTGGGAGGGATTGGGGGCAAGAGGAGAAGGGGACGACAGAGGATGAGATGGCTGGATGGCATCACTGACTCGATGGACTTGAGTCTGAGTGTTGGACAGTTGGTGATGGACAGGGAGGCCTGGCATGCTGCAATTCATGGGGTTGCAAAGAGTTATACACGACTGAGTGACTGACCTGAACTGAATCCAGTCTTAAGGGAGGGCAGCTGCGACCAGTGCACTAAGCATGGGCAGTTGCAACTGGTGCACTAAGCATGGCCAAGAGGAGCTACCCCACGTCCGAGGTCAGGGGCAGAAGCTGGGAGGACCCCATGCCCAAAGGGCGGTGGCCAAGAGGACCCCACATCCGAGGTCAGGGGTAGTGGCCTAGAGTGCCAGGCTGCAATGGCACAGGAACGGCCGAGAAGAGCTACCCAAGTCCGAGGTCAGGGGCAGAGGCCGAAAGGAGCTACCCTGAGTCTGAGGTCAGGGGTGGCGGCTGGGAGGAGCTACAACACGTCCCCACGCCCAAGACCAGGGGCGGCAGCCGGGAGGAGCTACCCCATGTCTAAGGAGTGGTGGCTGCATGGGTATAGGAGGGCCTAGAGGAGCTATCCCTAGGTCAGGAAGGTCAGGAAGGGCAGCGGTGAGGAGATATCCCTCATCCAAGGTACGGAGCAGCGGCTGCGCTTTGCTGGAGCAGCCATGAAGAGATACCCTATGCCCAAGGTAAGAGAAACCCAAATAAGATGGTAGGTCTTGCAAGAGGGCATCAGAGGGCAGACACACTGAAACCATGCTCACAGAAAAGTAGTCAATCTAATCACACTAGGACCACAGTCTTGTCGAACTCAATGAAACTAAGCCATGCCCATGGGGCAACCCAAGATGGGCGAGACATGGTGGAGAGATCTGACAGAATATGGTCCACTGGAGAAGGGAATGGAAAACCACTTCAGTATTCTTGCCTTGAGAACCCCATGAACAGTATAAAAAGGCAAAATGATAGGATACTAAAAGAGAAACTCCCCAGGTCAGTAGGTGCCCAATATGCTACTGGAGATCAGTGGAGAAATAACTCCAGAAATAATGAAGGGATGGAGCCAAAGCAAAAAGAATACCCAGCTGTGGACGTGACTGGTGATAGAAGCAAGGTCTGATGCTGTAAGAGCAATATTGCATAGGAATCTGGAATGTCAGGTCCATGAATCAAGGAAAATTGGAAGTGGTCAAACAGGAGATGGCAAGAGTGAACATTGACATTCTAGGAATCAGCAAACTCAGATGGACTGGAATGGGTGAATTTAACACGGATGACCATTATATCTACTACTGCGGGAAGGAATCCCTCAGAAGAAATGGAGTAGCCATCATGGTCAATTAAAGAGTGGGAAATGCAGTACTTGGATGCAATCTCAAAAACGACAGAATGATCTCTGTTCATGTGCAAGGCAAGCCATTCAATATCACAGTAATCCAAATCTATGCCCCAACCAGTAATGCTGAAGAAGCTGAAGTTGAACGGTCCTATGAAGACCTACAAGACCTTTTAGAACTAACACCCAAAAAAGATGTTCTTTTCATTATAGGGGGCTAGAATGCAAAAGTAGAAAGTCAAGAAACATTTGGAGTAACAGGCAAATTTGGCCTTGGAATACGAAATGAAGCAGGGCAAAGACTAATAAAGTTTTGCCAAGAAAATGAACTGGTCATAACAAACACCCTCTTCTAACAACACAAGAGAAGACTCTCACAGGGACATCACCAGATGGTCAACACCAAAGTCAGATTGATTATATTCCTTGCAGCCAGAGATGGAGAAGCTCTATACAGTCAACAAAAACAAGACCAGGAGCTGACTGTGGCTCAGATTATGAACTCCTTATTACCAAATTCAGACTTAAATTGAAGAAAGTAGGGAAAATCACTAAACCATTCAGGAATGACCTAAATCAAATCCCTTATGATTATACAGTGGAAGAAAGAAATAGATTTAAGGGCCTAGATCTGATAGATAGGGTGCCTGATGAACTATGGACTGAGGTCCATGACATTGTACAGGAGACAGGGATCAAGACATCCCCATGGAAAAGAAATGCAAAAAAGCAAAATGGCTGTCTGGGGAGGCCTTACACATAGCTGTGAAAAGAAGAGAAGTGAAAAGCAAAGAGAAAAGGAACGATATAAGCATCTGAATGCAGAGTTCCAAAGAATAGCAAGAAGAGATAAGAAAGCCTTCTTCAGTGATCAATGCAAAGAAATAGAGGACAACAACAGAATGGGAAAGACTAGAGATCTCTTCAAGAAAATTAGAGGTACCAAGGGAACATGTCATGCAAAGTTGGGCTTGATAAGGGACAGAAATGATATGGACCTAACAGAAGCAGAAGATATTAAGAATAGGAGGCAAGAACACACAGAATTACTGTACAAGAAATATCTTCAAGACCTAGATAATCACGATGGTATGATCACTCACCTAGAGCCAGACATCCTGGAATGTGAAGTCAAGTGGGCCTTAGAAAGCATCACTACAAACAAAGCTAGTGGAGGTGATGGAATTCCAGTGGAGCTATTTCAAATCCTGAAAAATGATGCTGTGAAAGTGCTGCACTCAATATGCCAGCAAATTTGGAAAACTCAGCAGTGGCCACAGGACTGGAAAAGGTCAGTTTTCATGCCAATGCCAAAGAAAGGCAATGTCAAAGAATGCTCAAACTACTGCACAATTGCACTCATCTCACATGCTAGTAAAGTAATGCTCAAAATTCTCCAAGCCAGGCTTCAGCAATATGTGAACCGTGAAATTCCTGATGTTCAAGCTGGTTTTCGAAAAGGCAGAGGAACCAGAAATCAAATTGCCAACATCTGCTGGATCATCGAAAAAGCAAGAGCGTTCCAGAAAAATATCTATTTCTGTGTTATTGACTATGCCAAAGCCTTTGACTGCGTGGATCACAATAAACTGTGGAAAATTCTGAAAGAGATGGGAATACCAGACCACCTGACCTGCATCTTGAGAAATCTGTATGCAGTTCAGGAAGTAACTGATAGAACTGGACATGGAACAACATACTGGTTCCAAATGGGAAAAGAAGTACTTCAAGGCTGTATATTGTCACCCTGCTTATTTAACTTATGTGCAGAGTACATCATGAGAAACTCTGGACTGGAAGAAACACAAGCTGGAATGAAGATTGCCGGGAAAAATATCAATAACCTCAGATATGCAGATGACACCACTCTTATGGCAGAAAGGGAAGAGGAACTAAAAAGCCTCTTGATGAAAGTGAAAGAGGAGAGTGAAAAAGTTGGCCTAAAGCTCAACATTCAGAAAACTACGATCATGGCATCTGGTCCCATCACTTCATGGGAAATAGATGAGGAAACAGTGGAAACAGTGTCAGACTTTATTTTTGGGGGCTCCAAAATCACTGCAGATGGTGATTGCAGCCATGAAAATAAAAGATGCTTAGTCCTTGGAAGGAAAGGTATGACCAGCCTAGACAGCATATTGAAAAGCAGAGACATTACTTTGCCAACAAAGGTCCGTCTAGTCAAGGCTATGGTTTTTCCTGTGGTCATGTATGGATGTGAGAGTTGGATTGTGAAGGCTGAGCGCCGAAGAATTGATGCTTTTGAACTGTGGTGTTGGAGAAGACTCTTGAGAGTCCCTTGGACTGCAAGGAGATCCAACCAGTCCATTGTGAAGGAGATCAGCCCTGGGATTTCTTTGGAAGGAATGATGCTAAAGCTGAAACTCCAGTACTTTGGCCACCTCATGCGAAGAGTTGACTCATTGGAAAAGACTCTGATGCTGGGAGGAATTGGGGGCTGGAGGAGAAGGGGCCAACAGAGGAAGAGATGACTTGATGGCATCACTGATTCGATGGATGTGAGTCTGAGTGAACTCCAGGAGTTGGTGATGGGCGGGGAGGCCTGGTGTGCTGCGATTCATGGGGTCGCAAAGAGTCGGACACGACTGAGTGACTGAACAGAACTGAACTGAATACTCCATTGTGTATATGCACCACAGCTTTCTTATCCATTCATCTGCTGATGGACATTTAGGTTGCTTTCATGTCCTGGCTATTATAAACAGCAGTGCGATGAATATTGGGGTACACGTGTCTCCTTCAATTCTGGTTTCCTTGGTGTGTATGCCCAGCAGTGGTAATGCTGGGTCATAAGGCAGTTATATTTCCAGTTTATTAAGGAATCTCCACATTGTTCTCCCTAGTGTCTGTGCTAGTTTGCATTCCCACTGACAGTGTAAGAGGGTTCCCTTTTCTCCACACCCTGTCCAGCATTTATTACTTGTAGACTTTTGGATATCAGCCATTCTGACTGGCGTGAAATGGTACCTCATTGTGGTTTTGATTTGCCTTTCTCTGATAATGAGTGGTGTTTTGCATCTTTCATGTGTTTGTTAGCCATCTATATGTCTTTTTTGGAGAAATGTCTGTTTAGTTCTTTGGACCGTTTTTTGATTGGGCCATTTTTTTTCTGGAATTGAGCTGCAGAATTTGTTTGTGTATCTTTGAGATTAGTTGTTTGTCAGTTGCTTCATTTGCTATTATTTTCTCCCATTCTGAAAGCTGTCTTTTCACCTTGCCTATAGTTTCCTTTGTTGTGCAGAAGCTTTTAATTTTAACTAGGTCCCATTTGTTTATTTTTGCTGTAATTTCCAGTATTCTGGGAGGTGGGTCGTAAAGGATCCTGCTGTGATGTATGTCGGAGAGTGTTTTGCCCAAGTTCTTCTCTAAGGGTTTTATAGTTTCTGGTCTTATGTTTAAATCTTTAATCCATTTTGAGTTTATTTTTGTGTATGGTTTAGAAAGTGTTCTAGTTTCATTCTTTTACAAGTGGTTGATCAGTTTTCCCAGCACCACTTGTTAAAGAGATTGTTTTTCTCTCCATTATATATTCTTGCCTCCTTTGTCAAAGATAAGGTGTCCATAGGTGCGTGGATTTATCTCTGGGTTTTCTATTTCATTCCATTGATCTATATTTCTGTCTTTGTGCCAGTACCATAGTGTCTTGATGACTTCGGCTTTGTAGTAGAGCCTGAAGTCAGGCAGGTTGATTCCTCCATTTCCATTCTTCTTTCTTAAGATTGATTTGGCTTTTTGAGTTTTTTTGTATTTCCATACAAATTGTGAAATTATTTGTTCTAACTCTGTGTAAAATACTGTTGGTATTTTTATCTTGATAGGGATTGCATTGAATCTATAGATTGCTTTGGGTAGTATACTCATTTTCACTATATTGATTCTTCTGATCCATGAACACGGTATATTTCTCCATTTATTAGTGTCCTCTTTGATATCTTTCACCAGTGTTTTATAGTTTTCTATATATAGGTCTTTAATTTTCCTACCTTTGAATCAAAAATGTCTGGAAATTCCATTTCTTTGATGGGGTACCATAGGTTTATTAAGAATAATTACTTCTCAAATTAAATATGGCATCCTAATTAATTTCTCCTCTTTCCCTGAAGTGATGAGTTGCATTATTCATTAAAAAAATACATTTAAGAACTAAGATAATTTGTATTATTATTTTTTAATTTGGTTGAATCAGTGATACAGAAAGATGAGTTTATAGGAGGATTTTTGCCTATGCAGTAGGTTGGAACCCAGCCCTCTTTTTGTTCAAAGGTGAACCTGTGTGTCTATATACACTTCTTTGCCCAAAAGGTTGATTTTTTCCCCCCATACCACGCATCCTGGGCTTTCCTGGTGACTCAGAAGGTAAGAAACTGCCTGCAATACAGGAGACCCAGGTTTGATCCCTGGGTCAGGAAAATCCCATGGAGAAGGAAATGACTACTTTCTTGCCTGGTGAATTCCACAGAGAGGGGAGCCTAGTGGGCTACAGTCCACAGGGTCCCAAGGAATCAAACACGACTGGAAGCAAATAGCATGCACACATATTGGATGACATATTTTAATATTTTCATTGAATTATTTCATTACTTCCTTTTGAAAACTTCCAATGATTCTTATAAATATGACTCTTCCCATTGCTCTAAATAAAATAACTCAATTTTTTTCTAAATTTCATCATAAACACTAAGGGGGAAGCAGATAAACTATAACTCTTATATATCCCCTATATATTCAGTACAAAGGCATTTCTTCAACTTCATTATCATAAATTACTCATAAGACAACTTGAGTCTACCTGTTCATGGTATTCAAGGTAAGCACCAGCATGCTAACCTTGGTGCAGCAATGTTTCTGCACCAACATACATGTCCTGAAAAGCTCTCCTGGGTAGCTGGAAAGGATATCTGTGAAGTCATCCTTTAATACTGTTACCTGACAAAAAGATAAATAATGCTACAATCAGAAGGGTTATCTTCAAATATAAGAATAAATGTCAAAATTAAGATCAATATAGTCATAGCTGTGGTTTTTCCAGTAGTTATGTATGGATGTGAGATTTGGACCATAAAGAAGGCTGAGCACTGAATTGATGCTTTTGAACTGTGGGGCTGGAGAAGACTCTTGAGAGTCCCTTGGGCAGCAAGGAGGTCAAACCAGTCAATCCTGAAGGAAATCAACCCTGAATATTCATTGGAAAGACTGGTGCTGAAGCTCCAATACTTTGGCCATCTGATGTAAAGAGCCAACACATTGGAAAAGTATCTGATGCTTGGAAAGGTTGAAGGCAAAAGAATAAGGGGGCAACAGAGGATGAGATGGTCAATGCACACATTGTTACTCTTTTTCAGTCACCCAGTAGTGTCTGACTCTTTGCAAAACTCTTTGCAACCCCATGTGCTGCAGCACGTGAGGCCTCTCTGTCCTTCATCATCTTCCAAAGTTTGCCCAAGTTCATGTCCATTGCATTGGTGATGCCATCTAGCCATCCCATCCTCTGACATCCTCTTCTCCTTCTGCCCTCAATCTTTCCCAGCATCAGGGATTTTTCCATTGAGTCGGCTGTTCACATCAGATGAACAAAATACTGCAGTTTCAACTTCAGCATCAGTCCTTCCAATGAATATTCAGGGTTGATTTCCCTTAAGATTGACTGATCTGATCTCCTTGCTGTCCAAGGGTCTCTCAGGAGTCTTCACCAGCACCACTGTTTGAAGGCATCAATTCTTCAGCACTCAACCTTCTTTACAGTCCAACTTTCACAACTATACATGACCACTGGGAAGAACATAGCCTTGACTATCAATGGACATTTGTTGGCAGAGTAATTAATGTCTTTGCTTTTAGCACACTGTCTAGATTTGTCAAAGCTTTCTTGCCAAGAAGCAAATGTCTTCTGATTTCATGGCTTCAGTCACCATCAACAGTGATTTTAGAGCCTAAGAAGAGGAAATCTGTCATCACTTCCACTCCCCCCCCCCCGCCCCTGCCATTTGCCATGAAGTAATGGGACCAGATGTCACGATCTTAGTTTTTTTTTTTTTTAATATTTAGTTTTAAGCCAGCTCTTTCACCCTCATCAAGAGGCTCTTTATTTCCTCTTCACTTTCTGCCATTAGAGTGGTATCATCCACATATCTGAGATTGTTGATGTTTCTCCCACCTGTCTTGATTTCAGTTTGTAACTCATCTAGCCCAACTTTTCTCATGATGTACTCAGTGTATAGGTTAAACAAACAAGGTGACAGCAGACAGCTCTGTTGTACTCCTTTCTCAATCTTGAACCAAACAGTTTTTCTATTCAGGGTTCTAACTATTGCTTCTTGACCCACATACAGGTTTTTCAGGAGACAGGTAAGATGGCCTGGTATTCCCATCTCTTTGAGAGCTTTCCACACTTTATTATGATCCACATGGTCAAAGACATAATTAATGAAACATAGGTAGGTGTTTTTTTTGGAATTCCCTATCTTTCTCTCTGATCCAGTGAATGTTGGAAATTTGATCTCCAGTTCCTCTTCCTTGTGTAAATCCAGCTTGGCCATCTGGAAGTTCTTGCTTCACATAATGCCAAAGCCTATCATGAAAGATTTTAAGCATGACCTTACTAGCATGCGAGATGAGTGAAGTTGTTTGATGGTTAGTATATTATTTAGTATTACCCATTTTGAGAATTGGAATGAGGATTGACCTCTTAAAGGATGATACCATCAAGGTGTTGCATTCAATATGTCAGCAAATCTGGAAGACAAAGCAGTGGCCACAGGACTAGAAAAGGTCAATCCTCAATGGACATGAGTCTGAGCAAACTCAGGGAGATAGTGAAGGATAGGGAAGCCGGGCATGCTCCAGTTCATAGGGTAGCAAAGAGTTAGACATGACTTAGTGACTGAAAAAAACAAAAACAAAGAGGAGCAGAGTATATTCACTGATGTCAATTCTGTTTGTTCTGGTTATTTAATCAACAATTTCCTCAGTTATTGCAGCATAACAAGCCAATCTAAAATAAAATGATTTATCATCATGTCTTTATTATTGAATGGGGCAGTCAGGTGGGGAGTGGTACCGAGCCCTGCCTGGCACCTGATAAATCTATATTCAGTTGTGAGTCTCTACATTGTGTTTCTAAGGCTCATCCACGAATCTGCCTGTGACTCTCGTGCCCTTTTCCCTCAAACATATTTATACTCATCTTACTCCATGTTTATAACTAAGTTACCCATTTACAGAAAGTAAATGAGCTTTTAAATGTGAATATTCTTAATTTAAGGTCACTGTTGCTATGTCCATATATGTTATTGTTTAATGGCTGTCATGTCTCCAACTCTGTGACCCCATGGGTTGTATCCCACCAGGCTCCTCTTTCTATGGAATTTCGCAGGCAAGAACACTGGAGTTGGCTGCCATTTCCTTCTCCAGGGGATCTTCTCAACTCAGGGATCAAACTCAGGTCTCCTGCATCAGCAGACAGATTCTTATAAACACACGCACAAAAATAAATAAATAAATAAAACCCCCCTAAATAAAAGGAATCTTTCAAAAGAAAAATGGAACAGTAGGAATCAGACTTCCTGACTTCAGACTATACTTCAAAGCTAAAGTACCAAAACAGTATGGTATCGGGACAAAAATATAAGTGTTCATCAATGCAACAGAATAGAAAGCTCTCAGAATTAAGCCCACTTACCTAAGATCAACCAATCTATGACAAAGGAAGAAAAACTAAACCATAAGCATAGTCTCTTCAATAAGTGATGCTGGGAAAACTGAACAGCTTCATGAACAAGAATGAAATTAGAACATTCTCTCTAACAGCATACAGAAAATAAAGTGGATTAAAAACCTAAATATAAGACCAGATACTATAAGCTCTTAGACGAAAACATAGGCAGGACTTTCACTTAATCGCAGCAGTATCTTTTTGGATCTCTGTCCTAGAGTAATAGAAATGAAAATAAAAATAAAGAAATGGTACTTAATTAAGTTTAAATGCTTTTGCACAGTGAAGGAAACCATAAGCAAAGCAAGCAAAAATTTTTTCCTAAAGATGTGACCAGTAAGAGTTAATTTCCTGAATATATCAAACATCTCATGCAGCTCAATATATATTAAAAAAAATTCCAATTAAAAATTAGCAGAAGATCTACATATTTCTCAAAAGACACAGATGTCTAAAAGGCATATGAAAAGATAATCAAAATCACTATTGTGTGCTGTGCTGTCACTTCAGTCATGTATGACTCTCTGCGACCTTTTGGACTTTAGTCCCCCAAGCTCCTCTCCAGGCAAGAATACTGGAGTGGGTTGCCATTTTCTTCTCCAGGGGATCTTCTCAACCCAGGGATCAAACCCACATCTCTGGGTTCTGTAATAATCTATAAGGGAAGAGAATTTGAAGGAATATATATACATATACATATACATATATATATATACACACACACAAACACACTTGTGTGTGTGTGTGTATGAATTATTGTGCTGAATACCTAAAACAAAAATGGTAGTGTAATTCAACTATACTTCAATAAAAATAAATTAATAATTGTCAATGATTTTTAAAAATTTACAAAGATGTTTACCATTTTATCTTTTAAAAATATCCTACTATTGTACATGGTATTTACTGTTGCAAATTGTGGGTTTATTCCCTTAGCTCATTAAATCTGAGATATCATTCCTTTCTCTTTTGAATACATTGACTTTTTCTGCTTTGATTGTAATTCTGGGCATTATGGGGATTTAGCAGTTGGACTGCTGCCAGAATTGATTAATCTTTTCCCTTTTCAGGTCTCTGAGGGTCTACTTGAGCTCACTAGATACTTTTTTTTGCCTTTTATGGCCATTTTCCTCTATCACTGTTTCTTTAACCAATTTTTAAAGTTTCTTTAATTACAAAACACAAAATTATCATATTAAAAGGGAGACATATTTACATATGCATTAAATGATATTTGTGTGTGTGTGTGTGTGTGTGTACCATTTTTATGCTCAGTTCTCAGTCATGTCCAACTCTTTGTGACCTCAAGGACTGTAGCCCACCAGGCTCCTCTTTCCAAGGAAATTTCCAGGCAAGAAGAATACTGGAGTGAGTTGCCATTTCCTTCTCCCAGGGATCTTCTGGACCAAGGGATCAAACCTGTGTCTCTTGTGTCTCCTGCACTGGTAGGCAGATTTTTTTTTTTTTTTTTTCACCACTGTGCCACCTGGGAAACCTCAGGAAATGATAAGGGATAGAATTTGGGTACTATATCTATATATTATATAGATACAATATACTGTTGAAGTAAATCCCATTATGTTTCCTTCTCTGTCTGATTTATAGGCAGATTTCCCCTTTGCCATTTCCTACTTTCTCATTTTTTTTTTCTCAGACTTGATGCACAATATTTAAAATTCCCATTTATTTTAGGGGCTTTTGAGAAACCTATATGCAGGTGAGGAAGCAACAGTTAGAACTCGACATGGAACAACAGACTGGTTCCAAATAGGAAAAGGAGTACATCAAGGCTGAATATTGTCACCCTGCCTATTTAACTTCTATGCAGAGTACATCATGAGAAACGCTGGGCTGGAAGAAGCACAAGCTGGAATCAAGATTGCCAGCAGAAATATCAATAACCTCAGATATGCAGATGACACCACCTAATGGTAGAAAGTGAAGAGGAACTAAAAAGCCTCTTGATGAAAGTGAAAGTGGAGAGTGAAAAAGTTGGCTTAAAGCTCAACATTCAGAAAACTACGATCATGGCATTTGGTCCCATCACTTCATGGGAAATAGATGGGAAAACAGTGAAAACAGTGACAGACTTTATTTTTGGGGGGCTCCAAAATCACTGAAGATGGTGATTGCAGCCATGAAATTAAAAGACGCTTGCTCCTTAGAAGAAAAGTTATGACCAACAGAGATAGCATACTGAAAAGCAGAGATATTACTTTGCCAACAAATGTCTGTCTAGTCAAGGCTATGGTTTTTCCAGTGCTCATGTATGGATGTGAGAGTTGGACTGTGCAGAAAGCTGAGTGCTGAAGAATTGATGCTTTTGAACTGTGGTGTTGGAGAAGACTCTTGAGAGTCCCTTGGACTGCAAGGAGATCCAACTAGTCCATTCTGAAGGAGATCAGCCCTGGGTGTTCTTTGGAAGGAATGATGCTAAAGCTGAAACTCCAGTACTTTGGCCACCTCATGCGAAGAGTTGACTCATTGGTAAAGACTCTGATGCTGGGAGGGATTGAGGGCAGGAGGAAAAGGGGATGTCAGAGAATGAGATGGCTGGATGTCATCACTGACTCGATGGACGTGAGTCTGATTGAACTCTGGGAGTTGGTGATGGACAGGGAGGCCTGACATGCTGCGATTCATGGGGTCGCAAATAGTCGGACATGACTGAGCGAGTGAACTGAACTGAACATATATTTCTAAAGAATAACTTCTTCTCAAGTGACAGACATTATTCCAAGTAATTTTTATTTTGTATTACTGAAAGAATAGTCACAAGTTACATTATTCATATGGAAAAACACTACACCTAATAGCTGGGGCAAGACATAAAGTTTTGTGATAGAGGAAAGCTGATACCACTGTTTTCACTTCTGTGTACATCGTCCCTATGTTAATCACTGTCTTAACTGCCCTTCTTAAAAATGGAGTACTTAAGTTATTTTTTTTTTACATTGGTGGTTATTCAGTTTTATTCTTCATTTTAGTATGTTCTCTCATTCATTTGTGTTCACAGTGCCTACCCTAGTCAGTGGGACAATGATTATCAACTATGTGACTCCAAGTGCAGTCTACAACAGGAGTCACCTGTTGTAAAACAACTTATGCAAATGGTTACTAGAGGGCCTAGTCAGGGTCCAAATTCAAATAGATTCACTTAGTATTACCTTTGAATCAGGGAAAATGTTAAAAATGATAAAATTTTAATTTACATTTTATATTTCTGAGCAAAATATATCATTTTTCATTTTCTATATCTGTTCATTGAAGTATGGGTTTTGGTGTCTATGGGAACAAATCTTATTTCAGTAGGGTGAAGGATTGGCTGGTTTACACTTTACAAAAACTGTTAACACTTTTTAAATTGAAGTATCTACTTGTATCTGTTTGCAAACTTCCAGTGCTGCATAGAAATGACTCTTTCTACTGCTTTAAACAAAATATATCCTCTTTTCAATTTTTTAATAACCATGAATAGGAAGTGGGCCTCCCTGGTGGCTCAGACAGTAAAGAATCTGCCTGTAATGTGGGAGACCTGGGTTGATCCCTAGTTCGGGAAGTTCACCTGGAGGAGGAAATGGAAACCCACTCCTGTATTCTTGCCTGGAGAATTCCGTGAACAGAGGAGGCTGGTGGGCTACAGTCCGTGGGGTCATGAAGAGTCAGACATGACTGAGCACCTACATAATCATATGTAATATCCATTTATCCTCATGATCAAAGAATGACTCATTAGAGAGCTTCAATTTATGTCTGTACATGTGACTCAGGTCAGCATTTTGTACAGAGAGGCACATGTCCTTTTGACTTCTTATGATTTCCTGGAGGGAACTTCCACAGAGTCTCTCATAAACACAATTATCTGTATTTAACCACGAATTTTATCTTCAAATATCAATAAAAATACTTAGAATGATATAAAACAAATTATTATAATTTCCTGGTTTTTCCAGAAGTTTTCACTTTTGTCTCAGGTTCAAAGGATTTGTTAACAAAATAAGCCACTCATTATACCCAAGTAAATATTACCAATATTTATTAGAGAATTATCTAGCTTACTTTTAATATATTAACATTAAAAGAAAAGTAGAAACAGCAGTGGATGCATCCAGACTCAAACAGCACTGAGAAGTCCCGTGACACAGCTCATCTGGAGTCCCCATCGAAAAGGTTTCCAGGCAGTGTGTCCTATCTATAGGTGAGACTTCAAAGATTGCAGTTTGGGGTTCCCAGATATAATCCCAGGACTCAAACTAATATCATCATTAGTGTGTGAGCAAATTGCACCTCTGATTTCATGTTTATGCTGTTGGTTTTGTCATGTGAAACTTGAAAAGTGGTTAAGCCTGGGGCCTGTTGGCCAGACCATCTCCAGGCGCTCAACAGTCTCAAGATTCCTCCCCCATCTCATCTAAGGTGCTGCAAGTCTTGCACTCACAGTAAGCAGTCATTCACAGTCACCCATATTCAGGTCAGTGTCCAGGCAGGTTAGAAGCAAGGTCAGAGGCCTGCTCTGTTTTGCCCCTGAAGCCTAAACAAGTCTATTTAATTTATCTAACATTCCTCAGTTCTGTTAGCTTTTATTGGTTGGCTCTTACTGCATAAGAAGCTAACTTAAAAACACTTATATTATGATAGTTCTAAAACAACTCTATTAGTTCTATTGGTTGGCTCTTACTGCATAAGAAGCTAACTTAAAAACACTTATTTTATGATAGTTCCATTACCAATCCAGTGATTGTTTGGTGAGATTTTTCCAACCTCTTCTGGGCTGCCCATAGATCTAATTCAGCTGTCATTTGTTTCTGAAGCTTATGCATGATGTTGCATCTGTACTCTTCTCCTTTCTTCAACCAGTATATGATGTTTACTCCATTTATATATGTATGTTAACCCTTTATGGGAGAAATAGTTTACAAATTTAAATTGGCTTAATTTCACTATTTCTCTATCAATATATAACACTTTTCTTTCTTCATAGTTATGTTAGGAAACCTCCCACTCTGGCTAGGCACCACAGTAACCATTGGCATGAGTTGTTTTAAGACAGGAGGTCCTGGGAAGGAACATGGAACTAATAAGCCGTCATGAACCGGAAGAGTTTGGGGAAGGTCAAAAGGAGACACTACATATCTGACCACCTCCCAGAATCCTCACTAGCATCCATCTTGGCTGAATAAGGCGGGCATCACCCAGAAGGACTCTGAGTGAGAATGATTGTCTAAAGACAACCCAGAAACTAATCCCATCACCATAAAACCAGAGAGCCAGTGGCACAGCAGTTCTCCTAGGTTCCCTTACCCTAGTACTCTCCACCTGGCCACCCTTTCCCAATAAAATCTCCTTGGACAATTCATTTCTGAGTGTTAGACAATAGTCCAGTTTCAGGGGCCCTGGAAGGGGTCCCCCTTCCTGCAACAGTTATAAGGTGACTCTTCTAGCAGTGTCTGGAGTGAATCAGCTATATATAGATATGACCTGACTCATGAACACTAAAATTTTAATTTTAATTAATTTACAAGAGTACAATCATATTCAGTAATCTTCACATAATGTAACAGTGAAAAAAAAATAAAAACACTGACTCTCTGTGCTTGAAAAAAAAATGTACAATCTGCCAAATTAAAGGATTCTTACAAAACTGATAATACATAATATATGGATTCATTTGTATGCAACTGAAGAAGATACTGAATAAGTTTGAACTGCTTTCTCAAATAATTGTTAAAATGTAATCCACCTGGGAATAAGACCCTTATTTCTGAAGGCAGTATGGGATAATACAACTTAATTCAGATGAAAGTTGTGAAATACATGAAATGGTGGATATATTTTGAGTCCAAAGAAAACCTTCAGGAGTAAGGAGTGTGTATATATACATGTATGTGCATTCGTGAACATCCCTCTTTCAACTAAACAGACTCACACATTGTTGTAGGAAGCAGGGGCACCCCTCCAGCTCCCCAAGAGTGGGCTCTTGTCTAAGACTTGGAAAAGAATTGTCTAAGGAGACACGTGCTGACAAAGTAAGAGACTTTACTGGAAGAAGGCACCCGGGCAGAGAGCAGCAGGCTAAGAGAACCTAGGAGGACTGCTCTGCCACTTGGTTCACAGTCTCAGGTTTTATGGTAATGGGATTAATTTCTGGGTTGTCTTTGGCCAATCATTCTGACTCAGAATCCTTCCTGCTGGTGCACGCATCACTTAGCCAGGATGGATGCTAGCGAGAGGGATTCTGGGAGGTGGACAGACTTGTGGCATCTCCTTATGACTTTTCCTGAACTCTTCCAATTGGTGGTGGATTATTAATTCCGTATTCCTTACCAGGACCTCCTGTTGTAAAACAAGTCATGCAAATGGTTACTAGAGAGCCTGGCCAGGGTGGGCTGTTTCAGTCAGTATGCTTCCTCTGACACTGTGTCTTGAAATGAGTCTTATTGGGTTTAAATCAAAACATCTGGAGGGCTTGGATCTTTCAGGATGTTCCAGGTGAGGAATAATTCTTTCTCCTATTCCAATTTTCAGGGACCACCTGCATTCCATATATCCTGGAATGATATATATTCTTATATCCTTCCTCCATCTTCAAAGCCAGCAGCATAACATCTTCACATGTTTCTCTGACTCCAGTTCTTCCTCTCATTCACACTTAGAGGGTCATTGTCCTTACACTAGTCCAAAGTGAAAATTCAGGCTAATTTTTATATCTTAAAATACATTCGGTTCAGTTCAGTCACTCAGTAGTGTCTGACTCTTTGTGACCCCATGAATCGCAGCATGGCAGGCCTCTCTGTCCATTCACCAACTCCCGGAGTTCATTCAGACTCACATCCATCGAGTCAGTGATGCCATCCAGCCATCTCATCCTCTGTCGTCCCCTTCTCATCCTGCCCCCAAACCCTCCCAGCATCAGAGTCTTTTCCAATGAGTCAACTCTTCGCATGAGGTGGCCAAAGTACTGGAGTTTCAGCTTTAGCATCATTCCTTCCAAAGAAATCCCAGGGCTGATCTCCTTCACAATGGACTGGTTGGATCTCCTTGCAGTCCAAGGGACTCTCAAGAGTCTTCTCCAACACCACAGTTCAAAAGCATCAATTCTTTGGCGCTCAGCCTTCTTCACAGTCTAACTCTCACATCCATACATGACCACAGGAAAAACCATAACCTTGACTAGATGGACCTTTGTTGGCAAAGTAATGTCTCTGCTTTTGAATATGCTGTCTCGATTGGTAATAACTTTTCTTCCAAGGAGTAAGCGTCTTTTAATTTCATGGCTGCAATCACCATCTGTCATGATTTTGGAGCCCAAAAAAATTAAGTCTGACACTGTTTCCACTGTTTCCTCATCTATTTCCCATGAAGTGATGGGACCAGATGCCATGATCGTAGTTTTCTGAATGTTGAGCTTTAAGCCAACTTTTTCACTCTCCACTTTCAATTTCATCAAGAGACTACTAGTTCCTCTTCACTTTCTGCCATAAGAGTGGTGTCATCTGCATATCTGAGGTTATTGATTTTTCTCCCAGCAATCCTGATCCAGCTTGTGCTTCTTCCAGCCCAGCGTTTCTCATGATGTACTCTGCATATAAGTTAAATAAGCAGGGTGATAATATACAGCTTTGACGTACTTCTTTTCGTATTTGGAACCAGTCTATTGTTCCATGCCCAATTCTAACTGTTGCTTCCTGACCGGCATATAGGTTTCTCAAGAGGCTGGTCAGGTGGTCTGGTATTCCCATCTCTTTCAGAATCTTCCAAAGTATATTGTGATCCACACAGTCAAAGGCTTTGCCATAGTCAATAATGCAGAAATATATATTTTTCTGGAACTCTGTTGCTTTTTCCATGATCCAGCAGATGTTCGCAATTTGACCTCTGGTTCCTCTGCCTTTTCTAAAACCAGTTTGAACATCTGGAGGTTCACAGTTCACTTATTGCTGAAGCCTAGCTTGGAGAATTTTGAGCATTATTTTATTAGCATGTGAGATGAGTGCAATTGTGCAGTAGTTTGAGCATTCTTTGGCATTACCTTTCTTTGGGATTGGAATGAAAACTGACCTTTTCCAGTCCTGTGGTCACTGCTGAGTTTTCCAAATTTGCTGGCATATTGAGTGCAGCACTTTCACAGCATCATCTTTCAGGATTTGAAAGACCTCAACTGGAATTCCATCACCTCCACTAGCTTTGTTCGTAGTGATGCTTCCTAAGGCCCACTTGACTTCACTTTCCAGGATGTCTGGCTCTAGGTGAGTGATCACACTATCGTGATTATCTGGGTCATGAAGATCTATTTTGTACAGTTCTTCTGTGTATTCTTGCCACCTCTTCTTAATATCTTCTGCTTCTGTTAGGTCCATACCATTTCTGTCCTTTATCAAGCCCATCTTTGCATGAAATGTCCCTTTGGTATCTCTAATTTTCTTGAAGAGATCTGTAGTCTTTCCCATTCTGTTGTTGTCCTCTATTTCTTTGCATTGGTCGCTCAGGAAGGCTTTCTTATCTCTTCTTGCTATTCTTTGGAACTCTGCATTCAGATGTTTATATCTTTCCTTTTCTCCTTTGCTTTTCATTTCTCTTCTCTTCACAGCTATTTATAAGTCCTCCCAAGACAGCCATTTTGCTTTTTTGCATTTCTTTTCCATAGGGATGGTCTTGATCCCTGTCTCCTGTACAATGTCACGAACCTCAGTCCATAGTTCATCAGGCACTCTATCTATCAGATCTAGTCCCTTAAATCCATTTCTCACTTCCACTGTATAATCATAAGGGATTTGATTTAGGTCATACCTGAATGGTCTAGTGCTTTCCCCTACTTTCTTCAATTTAAGTCTGAATTTGGTAATAAGGAGTTCATGGTCTGAGCCACAGTCAGCTCCTGGTCTTGTTTTTGCTGACTGTATAGAGCTTCTCCATCTTTGGCTGCAAAGGATATAATCAATTTGATTTTGGTGTTGACCATCTGGTGATGTCCAGGTGTAGAGTCTTCTCTTGTGTTGTTGGAAGAGAGTGTTTGCTATGACCTGTGCATTTTCTTGGCAAACTCTATTAGCTTTTGCCCTGCTTCATTCTGTATTCCAAGGCCAAATTTGCCTGTTACTCCAGGTGTTTCTTGACTTCCTACTTTTGCATTCCAGTTCCCTATAATGAAAAGGATATCTTTTTTGGGTGTTCCTTCTAAAAGGTCTTGTAGGTCTTCACAGAACCATTCAACTTCAGCTTCTTCAGAGTTACTGGTTTGGGCATAGACTTGCATTTCTGTGATATTGAATGGTTTGCCTTGGAAAAGAACAGAGATCACTAAGACACATTACTAGTAGCTATATTCCATCTACTGTCTTAATTATCCTGCTATGTAAACTAATATATTAGAAAGTTATTTGGTTTAGAATGTGATGTCTTTTGGAGTCCTTTATTTTCTCTATCACAAACTCTTCTTAATATGTATATTTTATTTATGATACTCAAGAGCTCTTATATTTAAAAGATCTGCCACATAATTCACTGCCACCTATAAAATGAGTGAATTTTTTTTTCAAAATTACATACATAAAAGAGCCTCTGTGGAGTAGACTAAAGCTATATACACTTGACCCTAACATAGGAGTGCTGCCTTGATGCCCAAACTGTCGTCCACAGACCAATACTTGCAGTTTCAATAACTAAGAGCTTATTTGAAATCCATTCCATGGGCCAATTAGAGTCCTCATGAAACAGATTTTGCATTTCAACCACAGACCTTGGTGATTTTTATGCAAAATGAACTTGTAGAAGTTCTGGTCCAAAATAACTTTTCTTACCTTCTTACTGTTGGTATTTGGGACAGTACAATTACTTTTATTGGACTCTATCTTGTAGTATATAAGAGATTAACAGAATCCCTTTGCTGCTGTTTAGTCGCTCAGTTATGTCTGAATCTTTGCAACCCCATGGACTATAGCCCACTAGGATCCTCTGTCCATGAGATTTCCCAGAGTGAGCATCCCTTTAAACATTGCCAGATATTCCTAGGAGAAAAATCATCTATGGTTAAGAACCTCTGCCCAGAATCTGAAAACTGGAAGTATCTTCAAGGTTTCATCCCTCACTTGGTATGTGCCTTTAAGCAGAACATTAAATCCCTCTGAGTTCCATCTCTACAATGGAGAATGAAATTCATATAAGTTCTAACTCATAGAACAAAGTGTTTTAAAAATTAAATTTGACGGTCTCTATAGTATGTAGGTTAGTAGTGCATAAGAGTATCTATAAAGGTCTTCAATAGTTACAAATATTTTATAAAGAAGGATAAATGACAGCTCTTAACTTCTGATATAAGCAGGGAATCCGTATTGGAACTGCAAAACTTTCATGAAACCAATGATTATAATACCCAATACTTTTATTAAAGGAGTAAAATTATCCCCCTCTAGGATGAGTGGGAATAGTCACATTCAGATATTTCAGAGGTTGTGTTCCACCACAAATCAAAGCATTGAAGAACCAAGGTACCTGGTCAAGACAAACCTTCAATATTATACTTTTGAGAATATTTGAACTCAGGGATGTGATGAAGTGCTGGGAGTCAGAGCTTTGGAAGAAGGAGAGATAAAGGAGAAGGAGTGATGAAAACTGGATTCATCTAATGTAATGCAGTCTGCTAGGAATGGAGAAGCAATAAAAAATATTCATTATGTCCATATCAGCATCCCCAAGGGAAATCATGTACTTGGAGGTTGGAGTAACAAGAGGAAAACATGACTAATGAGCTGATATAGAAAGATGTAAATACCTCCTTGGCTATAGTCCCTCAGCTTGTGCAACTTTGGACAGAATGTGGTTGCTGCCTTTGCAGTCCTAAGTCTAGCTGGGTGATCAGTGCTTGATCCTCTTCCCTATTGTGTGGTTTGGGAACAAAACCTATCTCCATTGGCAATCATTTATGAAGGAATTTTGACTTCCACACCAAAAGCTTCTTCCCAGAGTCTCCATGCAGGTGAGTCTGAGAGCTTAATAGGCACTTCAGGAGAGGACCGGAGAGCAAGGAAGCCGTGAACTTGTCCCAGAGGTCACCTAAGAGCCAATACAGCATAGCCCAGAGGCCAGAGATCACTCAGGTTGTTTGCTGGCTTTCTTAATAATGCATTTATTTATGATGCTGACAAAGGAACATTGCATTTAGAAACTCAATTGCCAATGTTGACAATTAAAGTGTGCTAGTGGAAGCCCAGTGGAAGAAAGAATGGGAGCTATAAATTGCTTCCAATGAAAGTAGTTGTTGCTGTTCAGTCACTAAGTCTGGTCCAGCTCTTTGCCACCCCATGAACTTCAGCACGCCTGGCTTCTCTGTCCATTGCTATCTCCCCTAGTTTGGTCAAACTCATGTCCATTAAATTAGTGATGTCATCCAACTATCTCATCATCTGTCTCCCCCTTCTCCACAATTTTTCAGGGTCTTTTCCAAAAGGTGGCCAAAGTATGGGAGCTTTAGCTTCAGTATCAATGTTTCCAATGAATGTTCATAATACAATAAATTACAGGACTAGACAAATAGGTTATTACCTGAGAGGGATATCCAGTGAAATAAGGACATTTCTTTTTGTTTTAAGATGAGACATATTAGACTACATATGCTATGGTTTCTCACATCATACAGATATCACTGTTTCTGTCCTTGGGGAAAACAGAAAGGTATTTATGTTTATGATTTTTTTGTGGCACCAAAGAATGTAGCTGAAGTTGGAAGGCTGCCCAACTAAGAAAGCTTTTCTTCATCACATTGTCTCAGGGGCCATTTGAGCTTATTAGATATTTTTCCTTCATTTTTTCCCCCTCTCTATCCCTCTCCCATAACTTTTTTATTTCTTTAAAAACAGGGCAGAAAGTGGCCATAGCAAAAAGGAACCTCAAATCTATTCTTCTCTTGGAAGCTTATAAACTGGAATTTCTGGGTTTTCCACATTCTTTAGGAGAAAGCTAATCTGATCTGACCAGCTTGAATTGTCATCCCCAATGGCTTAAGGAGGGTGGTTCTGGGAGTGAAATTCATGATAGAAACACAGCCCAGGAGACCATGGTGTGTCTGCAAACCTGTGCCTGTGGAGTGAGAGAAGTTCCTAAAACAGAGGCACTTGGACTCGTGTATTTGTTTTTGTTACTCGCTAAATCATGTCTGACTCTTTTGCAACTCCATGCTCTGTAGCCTACCAGGCTCCTCTGTCCATGGGATTTCCCAGGCAAGAATGCTGGAACTGGTTACCATTTTTTTCTCCAGAGGAGCTTGCCAACCCAGAGATTGAGCCAGTGACTCCTACATTAGCAGGCAGATTCTTTACCATTTGAGCCACCAGGAAAGCCCATTCCCTGTGCCAGGCACACATTTTTTCTGATCCCTCTAGATCCTTCTCTCTCTTTCTTGAGCTGAAAGTGAAAGTGAAGTCTCTCAGTCATGTCTGACTCTTTGCGACCCCATGAACTGTAGCCTACCAGGCTCCTCAGACCATGGGATTTTCCAGGCAAGAGTACTGGAGTGGGTTGCCATTTCCTTCTCCAGGGGATCTGCCTCACCCAGGGATCAAACCCTGGTCTCCTGCATTATAGACAGATGCTTTGCCATCTGAGCCACCAGGGAAGATCCTTTCTTGAGCTATCTGTTCAATCATCATCTTGTTTGCTGGCCTTGCCTGAACACTCAGTACAGAAGAGCACCTCTTGCCTCTCCTTCCTTTATACCTGGTTTTATTTTCTTCATAGAATCTGCCATCAGTGGATATAGTCTATATATATTTATTTGAATATTATCTTTCATCTTTCTTGGAATGTGGGGGATTTGTTTCTCTGTATCTCTGTTTATTCCCAGTATGTGTTTGAAATATGTTGACTCTCAATATACACTTCTCAAAGTCATGAAAGAGTTTCTCATTAGAACTGTGCATATTGTGCTGACAAAAAAAAAAAATGTTCCTTCATTTTTTCAAGTAAAATAAAAGACATGTTTTTCCTTTTCACCAAGAACTTTATTGGACAGCATATTCAATGTTTTGTTCCACTACTTTCTGCCATTTTCCAGGCAACTTCATAATTCCATCTTCCTAAAATGTTAAACCTTTTTGAACAGAGAATTGCCCCAGGTGCTTTTTGCAGTCTTCCAGGGAAGGGAAAAAAATTTTTTTTCTCCATAAAGAGAATTTTGTAAAGACTGAAATGAATGGAAATTTGAAGGTACAATGATGGTGAATATGGTGGATGACTCAGAACTTCCTAGCCAAGAAGTAACAATTTTTTCCTGTTCATCAAAGAAATAAGCAGTCTTGTGGTTTCCTGATGGAAGATTATGCATTTTCTGCTCACTAATTCTGGATGTTATTCATCAAGTGCTGCCTTCAGCTGGTCTAATTGGGAGCAGTACTTGTTGGAATTAATCTTTTGATTTTTGAGAAGGACCTCACAATAGAGGACTCCCTTCCAATCCCACCATATACACAGCATCACCTTCTTTGATGGTTGGTGGTGGGTTAATTTTGCTTGGCCCATGAGCTCTTCCATTCCACATTATTGTGCAGTACTCTTTCCATTGCCCATCACATATTGTTTCAAAAGTAGAATGTTTTCATTAAATTTAAGTAGAGTCACATGTGGAAATGTGGTCAAAAAGGATTTTATTTCTTTCTTTCTTTCTTTTTTTTTCTTTTTTTTTTTTTTGCTTAACTTATGTGATAAGGGCTTCCGTTGTTGCACAGTTGATAAAGAATCTGCTTCTATGTGGGAGAACTGGGTTTGATCCCTGGGTTGAGAAGACCCACTGGAGTTGGGAAAGGCCACTCACTCTAGTATTCTGGCCTGGAGAATTCCATGGACTGTATAGCCCATGGGGTCACAAATAGTTGGACACAGCTGAACAACTTTGACTTATGTGACAAGCAACCTAGATGCCCATCAGCAGATGAATGGATAAGAAAGCTGTGGTACATATACACAATGGAGTATTACTCAGCCATTAAAAAGAATACATTTGAATCAGTTCTAATGAGGTGGATGAAACTGGAGTCTATTATACAGAGTGAAGTAAGCCAGAAGGAAAAACACCAATACAGTATACTAATGCATATATATGGAATTTAGAAAGATGGTAACAATAACCCTGTGAACGAGACAGAAAAAGAGACAGTGATGTATAGAACAGTCTTATGGACTCTGTGGGAGAGGGAGAGGGTGGGAAGATTTGGGAGAATGGCATTGAAACATGTAAAATATCATGTATGAAACGAGATGCCAGTCCAGGTTCGATGCACGATACTGGATGCTTGGGGCTAGTGCACTGGGACAACCCAGAGGGATGGTATGGGGAAGGAGGAGGGTTCAGGATGGGGAACACATGTATACCTGTGGTAGATTCATTTTGACATTTGGCAAAACTAATACAATTATGCAAAGTTTAAAAATTAAATAAAAATTTTTAAAAAAGTTAAAAACAGAAAAAAAAACCATCAAAGTGATTAACAAAACCAAGCTAATGATTGTAAACACTTGATTTGGATATTTTGAGTTTATTAACTCTCTCCTTCTTGGTGTAATGTTGGCTATTCTCAGTGAACATCTTGATTTTATTGTTATCATGTTTAACTGGTATTCTTGTCCAAGGTGCATTGTACACCGAGAAATCTCCAGCATGAAACTTTGTAAACCTCTTTTGACACGCTTGATCAGTCACATCATCTTTTCCATACATTTCACAAATTTTTTTTGTCATTTTTTTTTTTACCTTTTGTCATTGTGTTTTTACCATTCTTGAAATAATAAAGAATAGAATTCTGAGAATGTTGTGTTTCTCTTCCATTTTCAATATTAAAATAGCTATACAAAAATTCACCAATTTTTATGTTTTTTAATGCATGCCAGTATGGTATCTGTCACGATATAATCAAACACAATTGTTTCAAATGACGTTAAAGACAAGTGAGTGCTACTATATCCATCTTACAGGAGAAAAACAATGAGCAAATCTTTTGGCCCACCCAATACATGAACTCTTTAAAAATATACTGTGAATAGGACAAAATTTTTTAATAACAGGTGAAATGGGGTATGCCCTCAAGGAGAATTTATCTGTATATACCATCTTAACATCAATTTCTTGCCAGCAAAATAGAAATTAAAGTAGTTCAGTTATGTAAATTATGCCTGTTAAAGTGAAAATTATTCTTAGTATTTTCTTTTTCCCAATAGTCACTTCCACCACATGGAACCAAGGAACAATACAAAATTTTCAAAACTTCTTCTTCTGGGACTTTCAGAGGAAATAGAACTGCAATCCCTCATATCTGGACTTTTCCTCTCCATGTACCTGATCACTGTGTTTGGAAACCTGCTCATTATCCTGGCTGTCAGCTCAGGCTCCCACCTCCACACCCCCATGTACTTCTTCCTCTCCAACCTGTCATTTGTAGACATCTGCTTCATCTCCACCACCATCCCAAAGATGCTATGGAACATCCAGATGCAGAGCCAAGTCATAACCTATGAAGGCTGCATCACCCAGATGTGTTTTTACATTCTCTTTGGAGCATTAGATGACTTTCTCCTGGCTGTGATGGCCTATGATCGCTACGTGGCCATCTGCCACCCTTTGCACTACACAGTCATCATGAACCTATGGCTCTGTGGATGTCTGGTTCTGGTGTCCTGGGTAATAAGTGCAACGTACTCATTGTTACACAGCTTAATGGTGTTGCATTTGTCCTTCTGCTCAGACTTGGAAATACACCACTTTTTCTGTGAAACCAAACAGCTTGTCCAACTTGCCTGTTATGACACTTTCCTCAATAACACAACGCTGTGTTTTGGAGCTGTGATTATGGGTGGTGGTCCCCTGACTGGTATTCTTTACTCTTACTCAAAGATAGTGTCCTCTATCTGTGGAATCTCATCAGCCCATGGAAAGTATAAAGCATTTTCAACCTGTGTGTCTCATCTCTCCATTGTCTCCTTATTTTATTTTTCTGGCTTAGGAGTGTACCTTAGCTCTGCTGCTACCCACAGCTCCCACTCAAGTGCAACAGGCTCGGTGATGTACACTGTGGTCACACCCATGCTGAACCCCTTTATCTACAGTTTGAGAAATAAAGACATAAAGAGGGCTCTGAAAAGATTATTTGGGATGGAAACTTTTATAAAAGGGCCATTTTCTCTTCGGCTGAAGAAATGTCCATGATACCCTGGCTGAAAGCCTCAGAGCCAAGTATTTTGACTCTTTGATTGTTTTGTGATTATAGCAATTGTTTCTTCAATTGACTGCTTGGCATTTACTTTTCTTTGATTTCAACTTCTCTATACTTCTGTTCTCTGTCATGTATAGTTTTTATTTTGTCACTTTTTGAGTCGCCAAAATTGACTTGAAAATGTGAAATATATGTAAATTTCCAATTTCTTAAGAATAAATTCTTGTTAGATAAAATACTTTACACTGAGTCATTTTTTTTCACTTTACTAAAAGTATAATCATGAATTGTGCTACTTATATGGAAAAAAGAATAAAAATCGTGACAACAAAAACAATTACATAATTCCATAGAAGAGACAAATATGAAACCAGTTTATCACTTTTTAGTTCAGTATAGCTTGGAACATCACTACAATAATTACTCTATCTGAAAATGTATTCATAGACATTAGCAGAGAGTGTGTTTCATAACTGGTCATCTGATTTTACTCCCTCACAGTGTACTGTTCTCCATTTAGCTCAGTGTCCATGTTGCCTACAGGACATACTGGCAAAATGGAGCATCAGATGTATGTCTCCAATTGTCTATCTGAAGCAAATTTCAATAAAGACTTTGACATTATAAGGTCTTGATTCAAAGAGGATTCTAAGCATGATGTAGCAAAACTTTATGTCAGATTATTACCATGCCAAATAGTTTTTCATGGTGTTCATTCATGAAGGGGTTTATTGTTGGGGTGAAGTAGTGTTTGGTTTAACTATATCTTTCTGTTTCTGCTTGAAATTTTCCATTACTGATTACAAATATGATTCCTTCCTCTGCTCTAAATGAAGTATTTCCCACATTCCAAGTTCTGTCATTTCCACAAAAAGAGTAGTCAATGAATAATATGAAAGTGAAAGTCACTCAGTTGTGTCCAACTCTTTGTGACTGCATAGTCCATGGAATTCTCCAGGCCAGAATACTGGAGTGGGTAGCCTTTCCCTTCTCCAGCAGATCTTCCCAAGCCAGGAATCACCCAGGATCTCCTGCATTACAGGCGGATTCTTTACCAACTTAGCTATCAGGGAAGTCCTAATAATATAAATATTATATGTATGTGTATATATATATATATATATATATATATATATATATATATATGTGTGTGTGTGTGTGTGTGTGTGTGTGTATAATCTCCAAAGTGTGGCTCACTAGACAGCTTAAACTCCTATACAGTCCTGTGGTTCAGTAACAAGTTTTGTACAAACAGGTATATCCTTTTAAATTTTCTTGCTTACCTAAAAGGAAACCTCAGTGGAATCCCTTTTTAACACAACTGTATGAAATAAACTTGAATAACAGGGAAATCATGAATGCTATTCAAATATCACAACAATTGCCTAGGAAAAAAGCAGCATGTTATTATAACTTACCTCAGTTTTGTTCACATTGCTTATTGCAGCAGTTAGCTCTTGCTACATAGAAAGTCATCCTAAAAGCAAATGGTCTAATATAATGGATTTATGATCAAATGGATTTCTATGATGGGGATTTTATCTGAGTTCTGATTTGTCTCCTCGTGGGTCTATTGTCAGCTGTCAGGCTCTATGTTGTGTTATAAAAGCTCATCCATGATGTTGTGTGCAGTTGTAATGCTTCTCTGTTTTGAACCACTTTATGTGAAAAGCAGAGACATTATTTTGCCAACAAAGGTCCGTCTAGTCAAGGCTATGGTTTTTCCAGTGGTCATGTATGCATGTGCGAGTTGGACTGTGAAGAAAGCTGAGTGCTGAAGAATTGATGCTTTTGAACTGTGGTGTTGGAGAAGATTCTTGAGAGTCCCTTGGACTGCAAGGAGATCCAACCAGTCCATTCTGAAGAAGCCCTGGGATTTCTTTGGAGGGAGTGATGCTAAAGCTGAAACTCCAGTACTTTGGCCACCTCATGCGAAGAGTTGATTCATTGGAAAAGACTCTGATGCTGGGAGGGATTGGGGGCAGGAGGAGAAGGGGACGGCAGAGGATGAGATGGCTGGATGGTATCACTGACTTGATGGACGTGAGTCTGAGTGATGGACAGTTGGTGATGGACAGGGAGGCCTAGCGTGCTGCAATTCATGGGGTCGCAAGGAGTTGGACATGACTGAGCAACTGAACTGAACTGAACTGATGTAAAATTCTTCCTTTTATATATGCAGGTTAGTTTAACAAGAAAAAAGATGGGTTTCTCAAATGTTAACTATTTTATCTAAATTTCACCATTACTATATCCATAAGTGATGTTTTGTTTCTTCCTAGTTAGAGGAGCTAGTGGTAGTTTAGTCAGTAAGTTGTGTTTTGTGACCCCATGGGCTATAGCCCATCAGGCTCCTCAGTCCATGGGATTTCTCAAGCAAGGATACTGCAGTGGGTTGTCATTTCCTCCTCCAAGGGGTCTTCCTGACCCACGGATCAAACCCAGGTCCCCTGCACACTCTTCACTGGCTGAGCCAATGGAGCTGACTACCACTAGAGCACGTAGAGGAGCAATCTCTCACCAGTTTTAGGTTTAACTCAACTACATGTGCTTAACATACTATGCTAAACAATGTACCAATGAAATGTTTAATTCTCAACTAATTTATTAAAGTGTAATTACATAGAATAAACTGCACATGTTTAAAATATGCAATTTTCTGGATTTCAAAACAATAAAAACATCATTCAATTTGTGTATGATTTCAGAAGGTGCACAAGATGTTTTAATTCATTTTTAATGTTATTGTTGATCATACAATTTGCTCTTAGCCTAAGTTTTGCTTATTTCAGAATAAATTTTGAGATGATTAATTCTAACTCACTTGAACATTGTGAAAAATGAATTAAATATATAGAAATACTTTGCTGAGTCCACAATTTTCAAGTTTAGAAGTACATGTATGTTATTTGTATACACCTTTCTCTCAAACAGTCACACTCATCCATACATATACATGGACACAGTCTCATTTGTAATCCCATCCATTGTTTTAGAAGAAAACTTGAGAGAAAGTTGGAAGGATAGTCATGAAAGAATAAATGCTTGAATTAACATAAATTGAATATAAAAAGTTTAACAGGAAGATGTAAAATAGAGTGTATGATCTTAATTTTGATAATGACTTACTTTTTAAATTTAAATTTATTTATTTTAATTGGAGGCTAATTACTTTACAATATTGTATTGGTTTTGCTATACATCAACATGAATCCACCATTGGTGTACATGTGTTTCTCATCCTGAACCCCCCCTTCCTCCTCCCTCCCTGTACCATCCCTCTTAAATTCTCCAAGACCTTAAAGTCAAAACCATATTTACATTTGTTGTTATTGTTTAGTCCCTAAATTGTGTCTGACTCTTGTGACACTGTGGACTATAGCCCTGTAGGCTCCTCTGTCCATGGGATTTTCCAGGCAAGAATACTGGAGACAGTTGCCATTTCCTTCTCCAATATTTATATTGGGCAATGTGAAATTCCCTGTACCAGCTAATGGGGCAAAATTTCTCCAAACTGACTCTAATTTTCTTATACTTAAAATAGGAATTCAACACAGAATGCCTTTTAAGGGAAGCTCACTGACTATTGAAAAGCTTAAACTCAGCTCAGAGGGACAATATCTGATTGAACAAATATCTGTATTGAAATTCTAGAAAGTCAGGAAACTGAAATGGATCTCTTTGGCTAAAATTGAAATGTTGGCAGGTCTTTGATCCTCATGGACACTCCAGAGGACAAGTATTCCCTTTCTTATTTTATTTACATTGGTCACCAGCATTCCTGGGCTCATGGTCCTTCCTCTATCTTCAAACACAGATGCATAGCATTTTAAACTGCCTATCTAACTTCACTTCTTCTTCTTTCCCACTTTTAAAGGGTTACTGTGATTACATTAGTCCAACTTGGATAATCTGTGCTAATCTTCTTATATCAAGATTAATTAACAATCTCATTGCATCTGCTATTGTAATTTTTCTTGCAGTGCAAGCTAGGATATTTAAAAGTTCTTGGGAATATGATGAGGACATAGTTTTTGAGGATTTTATTCTGCCTGTGTTTTGTCACTTTGACTCTTTACAACCTGGTGAACTGTAATCCAACAGGTTCTTCTTTCCATGGAACTGTCCAGGAAATAATGTTGGAATAGCTTGCCATTTCCTGCTCTAGGGGAACAACCCAACCCAGGGACTGAAATTGCCTTTCTTGCTTCTGCATTGGGAGGCAGATCCTTTACCACTAGCACCACCTGGGAAGCTCCTTTATTCTGCCTACTGCAAAGTATTTTTCAGACAGAAATTATTTGATGTTACTCATTTATTTTACATAAATAAAAAATCAAATAAATTTACCACTATAAAGTAAGTGAAACTATTTTTTTTCAAAATTACATACACGAAATATTTTTGGTAAAGACCTAAGACTACCAACACAGGAGTCAAATTTAGGACCACTGTCTTGCTGTTCAAATTGTGGTCCACAGACCAGGATCTGCGGCATCAATAACATTTAGCATCTTGATAGAAATGCAGAGATCCTGGGCTACATGAATCAGACTTGTTGAATCATGATTTGAATTTGAACTACAACCTTAACAATTTGTGGAAATAGTGAATTAGAGACATGCTGGTCTAGAATAAATTTTCTCACTTTCTCACTGTTGACATTTGGGGCAGTATAATCATCTGTGTTGGATGCTGTCCTGCACAGGTTTTCAGTGGTAGCCCTACAGATAAGCCAAATATCACCAGTTGTAAAATGGTCTTTGGTTGACAATCACTGTCTCAGAGTTTGAGAGAACTGGAAGAATCCTGAGAGAGTCCAGTCAAAATGCATTGTCTTACTTGTTTAAAACTTTGATTAGAACATTAAACCTGTCTGAATCTCTTTTGTACAATGGAGAATGAAGTGCATAAGAGGACAACATCAGAGAATGATCTTCTATAAAATTAAAGCAGACTGTAATTTCCAAGGAAGGTAATGGTATATAAAAATATCTAAATATGTCTCATAATAACAAACATTTTGTAATGAGAGGCTAAACGATGGCTCTAACTTCTGAAACCAAGTATGAAATTTCTTATAGCTTTGGGAAAAGATTCAGGAATGCAAGCATTGTAGTGCCCAAAGTTTTATATGAAAGAAAAATGTTATTCCACTTGTGAAAAGGGGAATAACAATTTTCTAGAGCTATCAAGAGCTGTCTAGTCAATGATTGGTAGATTTGAGGGACCTAATCAAGAGAGAATTCACAGTCTTAAACTTTGAGGAAACTTTAATTCAGGCTGGGACAATGTGCTGAGAGGTTTAGACCTCCAGATGCAGGAGAGTTCATGAAGAAGGAGGAATAAAATCTAAACTCATCTTCCTTGTAACGTGGTCTCCTAGGAGCAGAGAGTCAGGTGGAAATAGTTCCTTCTGTCCAGACCTGTGTTCCACAGGGAAATCATGACATAAATGTGGGTTACAGCAGAAAAGATACCTAATAAGAATACAAAGTGAGCTATAAAACTCCTCTGCTGCAATTCCCTCAGCCTGAGAAATCTTGGACTTCATAGGATGTGTTTCCTTTGGAGACCTAAGTCTGTCTGGTCTTCAAGTCCTTCCTGCTGTTTTGTGAGACAGAGCTTCAGTCTCCAATATCAACCCTCCAGGAGGCATTCGAACTTCCACACAGAGACCTTTCTCTCAGTTCCCATCCAGGTGAGTCTGAGAGCCCAGTAGCTATTGCAGGAGAGGATTGGTGCTGGTGCTAAGTCGCTGCAGTCATGTCTGACTCTTTGTGACCCCATGGACTGTAGCCCACCAGGCTTTTCTACCCATGGATTCTCCAGGCAAGAATACTGGAGTGGGTTGCCATCTCCTACTCCAGGTGACCTTCCCAATCCAGGTATCGAATGCATGTTTTTTGTGTCTCCTGAGATGTTTTACCACTGCACCACCGGGGAAGCCAATGGGAGAGGACTGGAGAAAAAGAAATCCTTGAACCTCTATCAAAGGTCACCTGTGAGCCAATCCAGTCTAGTTCAGATATCAAAGGTTATTGGCCAGAGAAGCAAATATTGGCCTCAGTAAGGCAGGCTCAGTGTTGACAATTCAATATAAAAACATGTCGATTAAGAAGAGGGAATGGGAGGCATAAAATGACCCAAGTAAAAGTGGAATATAAGTGTTATGATATTACTAAATAACAAGAGTAGAAAAATAACGTTATTAGTGGTTGAGTGACATACAGTGAAATGAAGGCATTTCATTTTATTTTAAGATGGACATTTTGACAGTTCCATATTAATTAGAAAGATCCTAACCAGGGGATTTATGCAAATATATCCCTACAACAGCATTTTTTGTAACTTATGTATCCTAGTATCTCTTCTCTCTCTTTCTGGATACTCACATAAAAAACATGTGAACATGGGCAAACTAAAGAGATTTACTTTGCCATTATTTTGTTATCTGTGAGGTTGTATATATATTTCCATTTGTTAACCATTTGCTTTCTCCACGAAAAGTTGTCTGTGAGAACCCTTAGCTTTTGTATAGTATTTCTGGATTATAAGCATAAAAAATAATTTGAGGTTTTACTTTTTCACAAAATTATTGTCTGTAGTTCAGTTATTTTATGTATCTATAGATATATTTATGGGGATATTTGAGATTCTAAACTATGTATGGTTAAATTATCAACCATATGGTGTTCTTCCCATTGCTTATAATTTTTTAAAAAAATTTTTTCTGACTGAAATAACTGACCTATCACTTTATATTCTTCATGTGCAAAATCTTGTTTTAAACAAGAATAATAATAAATGTTCTCATGCATACTGTGAATAAATAAATTTGTACACATATCTCTAACTTTATCTATTTTTCTGTATTGTTCCATTCAGCGTTTGTGATTAAATGTATTTCTAAAAGTTATATTACCTTCGGGCATCATGTAGAGAACATTCTTCTTTATCTTTGGAATAAAAAAGGTCACCTTAATCTTCCATAGGGATTTCCTGGTGGCTCAGGACGTAAAGAATCTGCTCACAATGCAGGAGATCCAAGCTCAATCCCTGAGTTGGGAAGATCCCCTGGAGGAGGAAATGGCAACCCACTCCAGTATTCTTGCCTGGGAAATACCATGGGCAGAGGAGCCTGGCAGGCTACAGTCCATGGGGTTGCACAGAGTCAGACAAGACTGATCAACTAACACTTCACTTCAATCTTCTGTAAATGTATTTGAATCCATATATCTTTATATGAGAATAAATTATAACTAGACTATTCCTCTCTCCTCACATTTTAAAATCTGTTCTGCTATAATCTTTTATTTCCAAGTCTTTGACAATTTAATATTGAACTGTGGCCCATATTAATGTCATTAAATTATTCCCATTTTATATCTTCATATAAATGAACTGTAGACTTTCATTCAGTTTTGTTATATTCAATTATTTTGAAATCTTCATACTTAATTTCATTCTCATTCACATTTTCACATAGGTTCTTGGTTTCTTTTAAAATTTCTCTTTCTGTGTTATGTATGCATATCTATTCATGCACTTTTCTACAAATGCATAAATGCTCTTTATATTTCAGTACAGTCTTTTTTCTACCTGTTTCTCATTTTCCTTATTTATCAATATGCACCAGGGGCTTTCTTCCTGTGCAGTACTAGTTTATTATTTTCAATAGCTATTTAATAATTCATGGTAGGGGATGTGCTATTTACACTATGAATGATCTTCCATAATCTTTCCCTTTAAAGTGCTATTGTATCATTGCTACAAAAATATTTGAGATGGTTAAGTTCTAACTATTGTTCTGACTGGGAGAAGCTATGTTTCCAGAGAACACTGAGAAATGCTCGTACAAATGTCTGTCTGTCACACTGAGGAGGGATGGCTGGAGGCCAGGGATGCTCTAGACATCCTATAAGTCACAGGACAGACCCCGCCACAGAGAACACCTGCTTGAGAATGTCAATAATGCTGAGACTGAGAAACTTTGAGTTAAAGAACTTCTATACTTGTAATATCTATACCATTCTTCAGAATGTTTTCCCAACATTGTAACACTATAAATTTCTGTCAGCAGGAATAGATAGTACCTGTTTGCTCCTTGTTTCAAGGTACCACTGCAAACAGCGTGATGGCTCTTTAAGTGTTTTCCAAGGCTGTGGGGTGTGGAAAAGTTTGTTGTTTTCTAAACTAGTACTGAGTTTGATCATAGTCACATATTTGATCACCATTCTAGTTTGGCTGTTATTATCATATGGCGATATATTATATGTATATTGCTTGTGTGTGTGCTTAGTCACTGTTGTGTCTGACTCTTGCAACCCCCTGGACTATAGCCCACCAGGCTCCTCTGTCCATGGAATTCTCCAGGCAAAAATCCTGGAGTTGGTTGCCATTTCCTACTCCAGGGGATGTGAAATATTTTTATGGCCAAATATTTATGTTCATGTATACATATACATTATATGTTTATTACTCTACCATTATCAGCCTTTCAAATAAATTTTTAAAAGCTAGGGTTTTTCAGTTGGCATTTGGAGGATGTTCTGGCCGTACAAATACTTCACCTTTTATTTAGTTAAATATGGTTATCTTTTTACTTGTCAGTTTCTTGCCTTAATTAAAATTCCTTGCTCCACCTATAGATTGTAATATGTAGTTTTCTAGATGTTCACCCAAAATTATTACTCTTACAGTGAATAGATAATCCCTGTGATTTTTTTGGTAATATGAATGAGGGAGGGGGAAAACTTCATTTTCTTCCAGGTACATATCCACTTTTACCAACTTTTATTCAATAATCTAGCCTTGCCAAATAAACTGAAATATAACCTTATCATATATTCAGTATACATCTATACTGAGACCTAATTCCTGATTCAGTCAACAAATAATAACTGAGCATCTACTATATGCCACTGTTTCTAGGAACATTGTCTATTATATTCACTTATGCCTATAGCTTTGCCAATTTAATTACTAATCCATGTGACATCATTAAGTCATTACAATTTTTGCCACCTTTCTTTTATAAATTTTTGCCACCTTTAGTTTTTTTTTTATTGAAGTATATTTGATTTACAAAATTATATTCGTTTTAGATGTGTGACATGATGACAGCATTATTATAGATTATACACCATATAAAGTTTTTATAAAATGCTGGCTATATTCCCTATGCTGTACAAAGTATCCTTGCAATTTATTTATTTTATACATAGTAGTTTGTGCTTCTCAATTCCATGCTTCTATCTTGACACTTCCCTGTTCCTTTTCCTCAATGGTGACAGACAAAGCAAATGTTAATGCTTATATGTAGAATCTAAAAAAAGAAAAAAAAAAAGAATATACCCAACAGACTCACAGATGTAGAGAATGAACTACTTTTTCAGTTAGTTTTTGATGCTCCATTAAATTTTGTTTAATATAGTTTCTCTGAAACTAATCTATTTAACCTGGCTTCATTCTATCTGCCCTTCTTTTTATTTCATAATTTCACATTTACTTAAATGTTTTCTGTGTAAGTACAGATATAGTCACACATCTTTCTGAAAATAAGAAATGAAAAAGTAAGTGAAGTCTCTAATGATTAAGATCTTACATTATAGTGGCAACATTAGGCGTGCTAAATTGCTTTAGTCATGTTTGACTCTGATCCTGTGGATGGTAGCCCACCAGGGTCCTCTGTCAATGGGATTCTCCAGGCAAGAATACTGGAGTTGGTTGTCATTTCCTCCTCCAGAGGATCTTTTTGACCCAGGGATGGAACTGGCATCTCTTATGTCTCCTGCATTGGCAGGCAGGTTCTTTACCACTAGCATCACTTTATTTTTAGATGGCAACATCATAGTACAGTGAAATAAACATATGTGTGACATAGTGTTCTTGGGCTTAAATCATTTGAAGAAAGTTACCACAATAAAAGAATGGATATTCAGGATGTGCTCAAGATTTACAGAGCAGGGTCTGGAAAAGTCTTTGCATTTTGGACAAAGACAGGAACCAGGATTAAAGTGTACCCATGTATTTATAAAAGGAAAATAAGACAAAATATTAAAACCAAAAATAACAGACAAGCAATTGCCTATAGTCTATAAATTAATTAAATGCAAAACAAAAAAAGGGCTTTATTATTCTTTGTAAATCACATCAAATTTCATAACAATGATTAAAAACCTGGCCTCTGGACTCAAACTCTTTGGGTTAAAATACCAACTGTCTAGCTTTGAGACCCTGGGAAAGTCATTTCACTGCTCTGTGCTTCAGTTTCGTATCATCAAAAATTCAGATAATAATGAAACTGCTTTGTAAGTTGTGAAGATTAAGTGAAAACAATCCATTTAATGCATTGGTTCATGTTAAATATTCAGTTAAGTGTTAGCCACTTGCTGTTGTTAGCCATAAGTCGTGTCCAACTCTTTTTCCACCCCATGGACTGTAGCCTGCCAAGCCTCTCTGTCCAGGGGATTTCCCAGACAAGAATATTGGAGTAGGTTATCATTTCTTCCTCCGGAAGATATTCCTGACCCAGATATTGAACCCAAGTCTCCTGCATTGGCAGGCAGGTTCTTTACCACTGAGCCTTCAGGGAAGACCTAAATGTTAGACATTAATATCTTTTATAACATCATGCTCAATAGATATTTATTAAATAAATGAACAGTGAGATATTAAATTCATGTTTCAGGTTTATCTGTATTAGATTAATGGTATTTGAAATATTTAATATGAAAAATACTTATTAAAAATGTTAATTAAAAACATGCTTACAAAAACAAACAAAAAAAAGCAGTGCCCTATAAGAAAACTGAGACAGGGCTTGCTTCATTCCCTATCAGACTGTTCTCAGAGAGACAGTAGTCTTGAAGCAGGATCTTATTTCCCTGTCCTTGTATTGAATTTAGCTATTAGTCCACCAAGAAGTGAAAGTGAAAGTCACTCAGTCATGACCGACTCTATGGAATTCTCCAGGCCAGAATACTGGAGTAGGTAGTGTTTCCCTTCTCCAGGGTACCTTCCCAACCCAGAAATTGAACCCAGGTCTCACTCAATGCAGGCAGATTCTTCACCAGCTGAGCCACAAGGGACACTCAAGAATACTGGAGTGGGTAGGCTATCCCTTTTCCAGCAGATCTTTCTGACCCAGGGATCGAATGGGAGTCTCCTGCATTGCAGGTGGATTCTTTACCAACTGAGCTATTAAGGAAGCCTTAGACCACCAAGGCTAGAAGCAAAGTTCCCTGATTCTCACCCCGTTTGAAAGCAAAAATGTTTCAAGGAGGCAAAGACTGCAAAACAGGTACAAAGTTTATTATTAAGAGACACAGCACAAAAAATGGAAGGATACCCAGAGAAGCAGTTTATTTATTTAAATCAGCACAGAAATACACCCCCAGAGAGGAGTGCTGGTGTCCTGAATAAGGAGCACAGTAAAAAGGTGATTTAAATCATATACAAAGGACAGTCCTTCTGGGTCTTTGCTTACACTTGGCCAGTCAACTTTTTTTCTTTTATCACACCTGATTGGTCCTAGGACCCTCACCAAGATGCATACAGAACTTTTTGCTAAGATGGGTCCCATCACAGACCTGTGGGTGCATGTCCACACTTATTTTTGGATGGCACCCCCTCCCTTCTCGACTCCCAAGGAGCCTCCCTGCACACGTGCAGACACGGAAGTCTTCCTTGACCTTAGGAGTGGGCTCTTTATCTCTTTACTTCAGCAGAAATCAGCTTCTGCCTCTAGCTTTGTCCTTGGAGTATCTGGGTGAGAGCAAAACTTCAATTTTACTCCATTTGACCAACACCAGCTATCCAGTCCAGGCGCAAGGCTCATCTATCTCCTACTTCAAGACCACAAAAATGAAAAAGTCTCAGGACAAATCTTATACTGCTTAATGCAAGACATACTAAACTCTTATTGTGTCTGTATATGCCCTTTTGTGAACTGTTGATTTATTCCTTTTGCTTATTTTTTCTTGGATATTCAATCTGTATGGTGTTTCACATCATACACATATCACTGTCTGTGTTGTTGGAATACAGGTACTTTTTCCTCTTGACATCAAGGAAATCTTACAGGGGCTGGAATTTTGCCAAACCGAAGAAGTTATTCTTCATCACATTGTCTTAGAGAACATTTGAGCTTAGTAGATCATTTTCCCACAATATCCATTTCATTTCTTTTAGTCTCTCTTGTACTTAAATACATACACACATACTTTATGGCACCGCTAGTGCAGAGGCACTACTGCTCTTCATTGTGGCACCGCTACTCTTCATTGCGGTGCACTGGCTCCTCATCTTGGTGGCTTCTCCTGTTGCTGAGCACGGGTTCTAGGCGCACAGGTTTCAGCAGTTGTGATGAATGGACTTAGTTGCCAAGTGGCATATGGGATCTTCTGGGAGCAGTGCTCAAACCTGTGTCCCTCAGGTTGGCAGACAGATTCGTAACCACTGGACCATCAGGGAAGCGCTCTCTCTTACTTTTTAATTTATTTTTAAAAATACATGGCAGAAAAACTCATACCTAAAAGGAACCCCTGGTTTATTGGTCCATGGAAAGCTTAGGAAGTGGAATTTCTGGGTACCATTTATACATTATTTAAGAGAAAGATAATCTGATTTGACCAGCCTCAATTGTAATGACACAGGCAGGTAGTTCTGGGTGAGAAGTGCATGGTAGTAACACAGCCCAGGAGGATTTGGTATGTGTCTGTGCCCTGTGGCTTGAGAGCAGTTCCTAAAGCAGAGGCACCTGGGCTTATATATTAAGGTGACGTAACACGGAGGTCAGAAATTCAGTCAACAGATAGTATTAAGAAATTTGTTTGAATTCACAGGAAGCCTTGGCAACAAATTAATCAAATGCAAGAAAGAACATACAAAAAGGGATTCTCTGTGGACTGAAATGTAATATGTATCAGGGAAGCCACCTTGTTCCTCAGCATCCCTGACACCATCTCTAATCACTCCCCATCTTGCTTATCCCTCTGCCCCAGTGGCTTCCTTGTTTGCATTTGAACATGTGGAACAAATATCTTCCTCAGGTCCATGGCAGTGGCCATTCCCTCTGCCAGGCACATGCTCCTCCTGAGGTCATACTACACCATTCTCTTTCCTTCTTGAGGTACCTGCTGAATTATCACCTGTTTGCCAGCCTTATTTGAACACTCAGCACAAGATAATATCTCCTACCAAGATTTTTTTTTAATACATGGATTTGTTTCCTTCATAGCATTTGTCACCACCTGATATACTTATTTGCATATCATTTTCACTGTCATTGGATGGTGGGGTATTTATTTTTAAGCACCCTATGCTTATTGCCTATGTGTTCTCGGAATGTGGTTGGCACTTGAAATATGTTCCTCAAATACATGCAAGAATTTCTTCCTACAATTGCAGCATGTATGATATTTTTGAGAATATGCTGAGAATGGGGCAAAATTTCCTATGCAGAGATGAAATGAGTGGGGCATAATCTCAAGAAGAACTTATCTATAGCCAATTAAAATCAATATTGACTGCAAAATAAAAATTGTTCAGGTTAAGTAATATGGGTAATGCCCACTGGTGTGAAAATTATTCATGTTCTGTTTTGACACCTTTCTTAATAACTCAGTGATGTATTTTGCATCAGTGCTGCTGGCTGGTGATCCCCTTGTTAAATTAGTATCCTCCATATATGCAATCTCTTCACCTCAGTGAAAGAATAAAGCATTTTCCACCTGTGCATCTCAGCTCTCAGGTGTCTCTTTATTTTATTGTAGGCGCTTAGGAATATATCTTAGTTCTGTGGCTACCCACAGCTCAAACTTAAGTGCAAAAGCCTCAGTGATGTACATAGGTGTCAAACTCATGACGGGCCCATTTCTCTAGAGTTTGAGGAATAAAAACATAAATGAAGTTCAGAAGAGTTCCTGTATGATGACAAGAATAAAATGGACAGATATCCTGGGTGTGATAAAATACTCTCAACTGCACAGTTCAAAGCCTTGGAACTAAAAATTGTGGTACTTTGATCATTGTAGAATCAGCTTCGTTCTGTCCATTTACTTCCTGGGATTTTTATTTTTTTAATTAAAATTCTTTATGCAGTGTCTGTAACTCATTTTATTAAACTTTCTCCTCAGTCTAATATAAAGCCAGTTTTTTTTATTTGTATATTTTTAAATTTACAAACTTTGCCTATCTTTGCATAGAAATATATGGAAATTTTCAGTTCTTTATAGGGTGAGAGATCAATTTCTCAATGATAATTTCTGTTCTGACATTTTTCTTAATAACATGGTGATGCATTTTTTATCCCAAGTAATTTTTTCTTGTTTTCCCAAAACAGTAGTTGTCGTTATATTACTCATTTTAAGAAATACAGTTAAAAACCAAAATAATTTGTAGAATTTTTTACTAGAGGAAAATCTGAGACCATAATTTTTTTCACCTTTGTGTAAATCATTCCTTTGTATGTCATATTTTAACTGTTTGTTCTGATAAAGTGAAAGTGTTAGTCTCTCAGTTGTGTCCAACTTTTGTGACCCCATGAACTATATAGCCTGCCAGGCTCCTCTGTCCATGGAAATTTCCAGGCAAGAAAACTAGAGTCGGCAGCCATTTGTAGACTTAAATAATAGTGTGTGTATATGTGGGCATTGAGTTTTACTCTCCTCAAAAGGATCCTATTCTCTTATTCAGCTCCATGTCCACAGTGCCTGCTTGAGTGACTGTTGAAATGGTCACCAAATACACATCAGCAGGCGGAGTCTACACTGAAACAAATTTGATTAAATAAAATTTATTTATTTAATGTTACTTATTATACTTAATATGGCTTTTGAGTTAGGGAAAACATGAATACAAAGAAAATTTTTAAATTTTCTTTGTATTACTAAGTGGAATACTTATTATGCTATACACTCACACATTGAAGTATGGAAGATCGATGTCCCTGTGGAAGGATGTGTTTCACTGAGGTGATGGTTTGTTATGCTTAAGTTGTTTTTTATTGAATTTTCTTCCTGATTTCATCTTGAAATATTTCAATGATGCCTGTAGATGCTACTCTTTCCATTGCTCTAAACAAAATTAAAATTTTTATGATCATTAAATGTTCAGTGATTAACAATATAAATGTCATTCATTATTACATATAATAGATATATAATATATACTATATAATATACACTACATATTGTAAAATACATATTATATAGTATATATACCATATACAATATATACTGAATACTGTATTATATATTATAATATATAATATATATAATATATAATACATAGTAGTGTTTATATTTGTGTGTGTGTGTGGTGTGTGTGCACACTCAGTTGTTTATGACTCTGCAATTCCATGGACTACAGCCTCCAGGTTCCTATGTCCATGGAATTTTCCAGGCAAGAATACTGGAGTTAGTTGCCATTTCCTTCTCCAGACGACCTCCCAACCCAGGGATTAAACCCAAATCTCCTGCATTCCAGATGGATTCTTTACCACTGAGCCACAAGGAAAGCAGAGGCCCTGTGAGTCCCACCCATATCACCTTGATCCTTTACATTTCTGAGGTTTTAAGTACAACTGCCAATAGTTACCTCCTAAATCTCTTTACCTGGGGGCTTTACCTGACCAACAAAATCTCTCTGCCTACTTGCATGGCTATCTGACAGTGACAGTGGTATAATAATTGCACCCTCAGGAGAGGAATTCTACATTTTCATTTATTTTCTTGGGCTCCAAAATCACTGTGGATGGTGATTGCAACCGTGAAATTAAAAGATACTTCCTCCTTGGGAAAAAAGCTATGAAAAACCTAGACAGTGTATTAAAAAGCAGAGACATCACTTTGCTGACAAAGGTTCCTATAGTCAAAGCTATGGTTTTCCAGTAGTCATGTACAGATGTGAGAACTGAATCACAAAAAAGGCTGAACACTCAAGAATTGATGCTTTAGAACTGTGGAGCTGGAGAAGACCCCTGAGAGTCCCTTGGACTGCAAGATCAAACCAGTCAATCTTAAATGAAATCAACCCTGAATATTCATTGGAAGGACTGATGCTGAAGCTGAAACTCCAACATTTTGCCACCTTATGCGAAGAGCCAACTCATTAGAAAAGACCCTAATTCTGGGAAAGACTGAATGCAGGAGGAGAAGGGGATGACAGAGGATGAGATGGTTGGATGGCATCACTGACTCAAGGGGCATGAGTTTGAGCAAACTCTGGGAGATAGTGAAGGACAGGGAAGCCTGGAGAGCTACAGTCCATGGGGTCACAGAGTCAGACATAAGTTAGCAACTGAACAACAACAACAATATGAACTAGATTCTCCTGACATCTAACCTGGTCTCCTTGGAACAGAGTATCATAAGAATAATTTCTTGTCTAACTAGACCAGTGCCCACAGGGAAGTGTTGTGCTCAGAGGTGGGAGTAACAATGGAAACAGTGCCTAATGAGCAGACACAGGGAGCAGTAAGTATCTCCTCTGCTGCAGTCCCTCAGTCTATACAACCTAGACCTGCACAGGACATGGGTTGTTGGTTTTGAAGTCCTACATCTGAATAAGGACCAATGCTTCTCTCTTTCCTTCTGACCTGCTTGGGAACAGAGCTCCAGTCCATCATTCACCATCCAGGGAGGAATTTGAATTTCCACACAGGAACTTTCTTCTCATAGTCCCCATCTAGGTGAGTGTGAGAGTTCTATAGGTACTTCAAGAAAGGTTCAGAGAGAATGGAAGTAGAAAACTTTTACCTGAGGTCACCTGAGTGCCTAATCATCTTATAACAGAGCAGAGATATTAGTCATGCTGTTTTGCTCGGTTGACTAATTATAATTTTCTTATTTAATGTTCAAATGAGAAGTGTCTGATAGACTCAGCAACACAAGAGTCTTTGCTGACAATTAAGCGATGGGAATGGAAGTCTGATTCGGAGACATGAATGAAGGAGGAATTGGGACCTCAAACTGGTTTAGGTAAAGTAGAGCAGGTTAGAAGTTCATAGTTACAGAGAAAAAGAAACCTAGGTTTGGAGGCATGAGCAGTGAAACATACACCTTTTTTCAGCATTCTAAGATGGGATATATTTGGCATCTTCCATTTTTTCCCCACATCTATTGAATTAGGTATTGCCTTGGAACAGAGTTCTTGAGACATACATTTCACAGTATCTTCTCTCACATTGAGTGTTCACATGAAAAAGCTGTATTTGATATGCAAGATGATATACTACTGAGCTTTAGTTTGCAACTCTTCGTTACCAAGTGGTGGGAAGGCAATGGAGACATTTGTGAGGTAGAAGAAAATAATCAGCCAAACTCATCACAAGTTATGATCATTCACTTAGTGACATGAAACAAGTATGTTAAGTTTTGTATACACATTGAGTAAATTTGTCTACCAACTTAGACGAATGGATACCTCTTCCCTCACTTTTTGTGTAAAGATATTAACAGTTAGAATGGGTCTGTAGTCTCACTAATTACAAACAGCTGATAGACGGTAGTTCTGAGATTCAAACAGGGGTTTTCTGACTCAAAAACTTTTCATTTAAAATCATTTAGAACCTCTATACCACTTAAGTTTAAAATCCTCATCTATTGTTGAACATTGTATATTTTCTGTTGTAAATTGTGGGCTAATTCCTTTTGCTCCTTTTTCTAGTAGAGTTCAGTTAGTAAAATGCATTATCATTACAAAGATAATGATTCATGTTTCCTTTGATAAATTCCTTTAGGGTACCTTATTAAGTATTCTGGGCATCAAGGGAGTATAACTGGGATTGGGATGCTGCTGAAACCAAGGAGTCTCTCTTTTTCACTGTCTCCCAGAGACTGCCTGAGCTTATTAGATCTTGTTTTATAAATAAAGGGGTTCAGCATGGGGGTTACCATAGTGTAGATCACTGAGGCCATCAGACTTATCCAAGAAGATGAAATACCTGCAGAACTGAGATACACATACTCCAAGGACAGTGCCCTAGAGCAAGGCAACCACCAAGAGTTGGGATATATAGGCAGTGTTTATTTTCCTCCACATGTTCTATTCTTTCTTCTCTCTCAGTGTTTTTTTTTTTTTTTTAACTTCTTGTCCAGGGATCAAACCTGGGTCTCCCACACTACAGGCAGATTCTTTACCATCTGAGCTACCAGGGCAGCCCACATAAATTTTATTTTCAGAGAAGGCAAAAAAAGAGCTCATATTAAACAGAATGCCACTTCCTCAAGAGGCTTGCCAACTTTAATTTAGGTACTATTTCTACATTCTTTATGGTAAAGATAATTTGCTATTAGTAGATAGCACAATGTCTTAATTATTGTGATTGGAAGTAGGAAAAGCCAAGAAGTAACAAACCCAGCAAACCATAATATGCTGTATTTGTGTGTGTTTGCAATGAGCTTTTCTCTGGGCAGTGATACCTGAGTTTATGTACTCCAAAATGGACAAATCCTGCAATGTTAACAGCAGAAGGGCATAAGGAGTGGATCCACTTCTACTCAGAGGAATGAATCAAAACAAACAAAAAAATGTGAGAGGAACAACATGTGAATTAAGGTCTCACCTGTAGCAGGGAGGTCGCATTGTTCCTCAGCAGCCTCTGACACCATCTCTCATAACTCTCCCTCTTGCTTATTCCCCTAGACACTTTGCCTTCCTTTTAAGTCTAGAATTTGAAGCAAGTGACATACTTAGGACCTTCTCACTGACTCTTTCTCCAACAGGGCACACTATTTCACCAGGTAACTTTGTGTCTCTGCTTTGTCTTTCTTCAGGCTTCTGTTCAAATTTCTCCTAGTTTGCAGATCTGGTTAAACTTGCATTCAAATGTAACACCTTCATTCACTCTATTTATACTTATTTTTTCCCCTAAAACCTATCACCAGGTATATACTTTTTGTTTGCTAATTTATATTATTCCTTTATTATTTATCATTGGGAGTCTCATTGTCAACATCCTATAATTTTAGCCCAGAATACAGTCAATTATTGTTTAATAGTTAATTTATGTCTGACTCTTTTGCAATCTCATGGACTATAGCCTGCCAGGCTCCTCTATCCATGGGATTTCCCAGACAAGAATACTGGAGTGGGTTGCCATTCCTTCTTCAGGGGATCTTCCTGACCCAGGTATTGAACTCTCATCTATTGCATTGGCAGGTGGATTCTTTAACACTGAGCCACCTGAGAAGGCCAAGAGACAGTATTCAACATAAATTCCTCAAATGTATGAGAGAATTTTGCATTTAAACTGTGTAATAAGAGTACCTGTTGGTGGAAAACCTGCCTATGGGAATTTCTATTCATTGTTGTCACAGCTTCCCTGGTGGCTCAGACCATAAAGAGTCTGCCTGCAATGCAGGAGACCAGGGTTCAATCCCTGAGTCAGGAAGGTCCCCTGGAAAAGGGAATGGTAACCCACTCCAGTATCCTTGCCTGAAGGATCCCATGGATGGAGGAGACTGGTGGGCTGTAGTCCATGGGGTCGCAAAGAGTCAGATATGACTGAGCAACTGAACTGAAATGAATTGATAACACTTATGATGTCACAGAAGGCCATTTAAAATGACTGAATATAATTTACAGCATTTCACTATGCTAAGGTGTATATGTGTAAAAATTAGTCATTTTTCTTTCTGTCCTAGTAGTGATCACTACCACATGGTACCAGGCAACAATACACAAATTTCAGAATTTGTTCTTCTGGGATTCTCAAAGGAACCAGAATTTCAGCTCCTTATATTTGGCCTTTTCCTATCCATGTACCTGATCACTGTGTTTGGAAATCTGCTCATCATCCTGGCTATCATCTCAGATTCCCACCTCCACACCCCCATGTACTTCTTCCTCTCCAACCTGTCCTTTGTAGACATCTGCTTCACCTCCACCACTATTCCAAAGATGCTGCTGAATATAATAACTCAAACCAAAGTCATTACCTACGAAGACTGCCTCACCCAGATGTATTTTTTCCTACTGTTTGTACAGTTGGACAATTTTCTTCTGACTGTGATGTCCTATGACCGCTTCATAGCCATCTGCCACCCCCTGCACTACACAGTCATCATGAACCCTGTTCTCTGTGGACTGCTGGTGCTGATATCATGGCTAATAGGTGCCTTGAATTCCTTGTTACAAAGCTTACTGGCATTACGACTGTCTTTCTGTACCATCTTGGAAATCCCCCACTTTTTCTGTGAATTCAAAGATGTGATCCAACTTGCCTGTTCTAATACCTTTCTCAATAATGTGATGATGTATTTTGCAATTGGGCTGTTTGGTGGTGGTCCATTCACTGGGATATGTTACTCTTACTCTAAGATAGTTTTCTCCATATGTGGAATCTCATCAGCTCGAGGGAAGTATAAAGCCTTTTCCACCTGTGCATCTCACCTCTCAGTCGTCTCCTTGTTTTATTGTACAGGCTTAGGAGTGTACCTTAGCTCTGCTGTTACCCATGGCTCACACTCAAGTGCAACAGCCTCTGTGATGTACACAGTGGTCACACCCATGCTGAACCCCTTCATCTACAGTCTGAGAAACAAAGACATAAAGAGATTTCTAAGAAGATTCTTTGGGATAGCAGCTGTAAAAGGGCCAATTGTCCTGGGGCTGAAGAAGTGTCAGTTATTACAGCACTCAAAGCATTAGAGGCAGAAATTGTGATTCTTGATCAGATTGCAGAAAGAGCTCTTATTCCTTACATTTATTTCCTGGTCTTTCTATTTCTTTGATTTCAACTTCTCCATATAATTTAAGTAAGTCACTTGATTAAGCTTTCTATTCTGTCTGGTATATGGATACCTTTCCTTTCTTCTCTAAGTTTCTTATTTTTTTCTGAAATTGGATAAGGAATATTTGAAAATTTCCATTTACTTCATGGGAAAATTTTTGTTCCTCATTTTTTCCCTTTAAATGAGAGCTATCTTCCCAAGTAATTTTTTTTAAATTTTCCATAAAGAATTGTCTTGAGTTGTATCACTCACATAGAAAGACCACACTTAGCAGCTAGAGTAACCTATATAATTCCATTGCAGAGTGAAATCCAAATCAGTTTGTTATTTTGAGTCTCTCATTTTTTGTCTATATCATAACCTTATTTCCATGATATTTTGGTAATATCAACTTTATTCATACTATTGAGTTTTATAACTGCTCTTCTGGGGTTATATGCTGCTTGTTCAACCCGTGTCCCTAGTATCTACCATGCTGTTGCTGCTAAGTCGCTTCGGTCGTGTCCAACTCTGTGTGACCCCATAGACAGCAGCCCACCAGGCTCCCCCATCCCTGGGATTCTCCAGGCAAGAACACTGGAGTGGCTTGCCATTTCCTTCTCCAATGCATGAAAGTGAAAAGTGAAAGTGAAGTCGCTCAGGTTGTCTACTTGAAAGTTATACAGTCGTGTCTGACTCCTAGAGACCCCATGGACTGCAGTCTACCAGGCTCCTCCGTCCATGAGATTTTCCAGGCAAGAGTACTGGAGTGGGGTGCCATTGCCTTCTCCGAGTATCTATCATAGTCACCTATTAAAAATCATCATCAAATGTGTATCTCCCAGTAAAATCTATATTGAAATGCAAATGTGAATAAACAGACTGACCTAATATGGTCTTTGTGCTCCAAAATCACTTCTAATGGTGACTACAGCAATGATATTAAAAGACTCTTGCTCCTTGGAAGAAAAGTTATGAAAAATCTAGACAGCATATTACAAAACAGAGACATTACTTTGCCAACAAAGGTGCAAATAGTCAAAGCTATGGTTTTTTCAGTAGTTTTGTATGGATGTGAGAGTTGAACCATAAAGTCAAGCACTAAAGAACTGATGCTTTCAAACTGTGGTGTTGGATAGGACTCTTGAGAGTCCCTTAACTGCAAGGAGATCAAGCCAGTCAATCCTAAAAGAAACCAACCCTGAATATTCACTGGAAGAACTGATGCTGAAGCTGAAGCTCTAATACTTTGGTAAACTCATGTGAAGAGCAGAGTCATTGGAAAAGATCCTGATGCTGGGAAAGATTGAAGGCAGAAGAAGGGGATGACAGGATAAGATGGTTGGATGGCATCACCAACTCAACGGACATGAGCTTGAGCAAACGCTGGTATATGGTGAAGGACCGGGAAGCCTGGCCTGCCGCAGTCCATGGGGTCACAGAGTCAGACATAACATCAACTGAACAACAGCAACAGTATGGTCCTATTGTCACAGATAACCTTAAATATGTCATAGCAAATTTTCAACCTTACATGTAAAAAATTTCTATCTATATATATCTACTCATTGAAAAGTGGAAAATTGGTGTCTGAGAGAGGGAGTCTATACATTGGAGTTAGTTATTGGTTCGTGTGTTTTATAATTGTTTTCCTGGATCACTCAACTTTGACTTTAAAATTTCCTGTCCTGATTACAGTTATGACTCCTCTGTTGCTCTGAACGAAGGATCTTCACTTTTCTAAATTTCATCATAACCACTAAAGAATCATGAGCAGTGAATGAACAATATCAAGCTGAATGATTTCATATGTCCTTCCTCCTCAGGAACCTTCATTCTTCAGGATCAAAGGATGACTCACAAGCAAGCTGAAATTTCTCCTAGTCATGTGATTCCAGATCACCATTTACTTTGGCACAATGTGCATATCCTTCCAACCATTCCAAGTTTCTTAGAACAAGTTCCTCATTAAGGAGAAACCAATGAACCAATTGATAATCTAGTTATCTGAAACAAGTTTAAATAATAATCATGAATATTGTCCCCAAATCAAGATGTATGCCAAAAATAAAAAGCAGTGGGTTTTTATGCGTGCTCTCATTACTGTTTGCTTTGTTGTTTCAGTTAGCTATTGCTGCATAACATCCTATATCATATAGTTTATTACAATGCCTTTCTTATCAAGTGAAATTAAATAGCTGGAGGTGCTCTGATCACTATTCAAATGCTCATAAGTCCATATAGCTGAGTACAACATTGTGTACATTGTGTATCATCCTATCATCCCAATGTGCTCACTCCATACCTGTGTGCTCACCTCACATCAATAAATTCAAGAATAGTAGATTTTCAACAAATCCCCAAGGGATGAACCATGCTACATGTATCTATATTAGATACTGGTGTGTCCCACATGTATCATCTTGATTCTTTCCATATATAAAATTTCTCAGCCCAACTACAAACTGCCAGCTTCTGTAATTATTTGCCCAAGAGCTTTATTTGACAATCAACTTTTCCTGGTCTGTCAACTTGCATGACTATCTAGTAGTTGCAGTGAAATAATACCCCCTGCAATGTACTTCTTCTCATACAGCAAGTCCATACCTGACCTCTAGAAATTGATTAATATTTTATGCAAAAACATAAATTATTACATTTTTGCTGCTCCTGTTAGTCTTTTCCAGGCAAGTTGTTTCTCACATCCTCATTCATGACTCTCACTGAGGGTGTCTGTCTTTCTTTATGTTTCAAGTTAGCTAGTTTCTCTGGCATCATGCCTCCTCTGAGGTGGAACAGGTCAATGCCATGTGCAACGTTTGGTCTTCTGATTTCTCCCACAAAAAAAGTGAAAGCATATGAGTGAGAGTCAAGCGTCCCCAGCTGTGCAGGAGACTCAGTGACTACATGTCCATCCAGAAAACTGACATAACCTTCATGACAAGGGGGTAGAGAGAGACTGGAATAACAGCAGCCGGGACTCTTGAAGGGAATCATAGATAAGCAGATTCTAACAACTGCTTCATGAATTCTATCAGGAAATGTTCTAAAACTGTTGATGGTTGTAGATATCTAAGAATGTGCTAAAAAAATTGAATTGTACATTTAAAATTGGCAAATTGGATGGCATGTGAATCATACCTCAATAAAGCTAATTTTAAAAGTTAAAAAATCTTTAAAGAAGGAAAAAGGAAACTATAGTCCAATATATTGGATGAATATACATTAAAAATTTCTAAACAAGATATTGTAAACCAAGTTCTATGGAGCATTAAATGGATCATAACCAAGGATCACATGGGGTTAATCTCTGGGACACAAGTGTGGTTCAACAAAAGCATATCAATCAATGTAATACACCATATGAATGGAATTAAAGGTAAACATCATATGTTAATAACCATAGATGCAGAAGAATAATTTGACAAAATTCAACATTCTTTCGTGATAAAAATTCTACCAAAGTCAATGTAGAAGGAATGAACCTCAACAGTAAAATGACCATATATGAAAAGCCCATAGATGACACTATACTGACTGGTAAAAAATTGAAAACATATTCTTTAAGATCAGACACAAGACAAGAGGGTCCACTCTTACAACTTCTATTCAACATAGTCCTGAAAGTTCTCATTAGAGTACCTAGGAAAGAAAATAAAGGCATCCTAATTGAAAGGAAAAACATTAATTTTTCTGCGTGAAGAAGATAAATCTTTATATCTATCTATCTATCTATCTATATGAAAACCTTAAGTCTCCATCAAAAAACATTATAACATGTAAACAAATTCAGTAAGTTTGCAGGATAGAAAATCAATATGTAAAAATCAATTATGTCTATATACATTAACAATGAACAATCTAGAAAAGAAAACTCTCAATTACAATAGCATCAAAAAGAATGTAAAAATATTCAGAAATCAATTTAACCAAGAGGTCAAATTCCTATACACTAAACCATTTTTAAGACTTTCATGAAAGAAGTGGAAGTAGGCACAAATAAATGGAGCAATATCATATGTTCTTGGATCAGAAGAATTAATATGTATAAATGGTAGACAACAAATTAAATAATTACTTTTCCTATATTAATGTCTCAAGGACATCGCAATCTAAAGCACATTTACATTTATGCAATGAGAAAATCTTTATCATCTAAAAAGTGTGAATATCCCCAAATTGAATTTAAATTTCCTCTTCTACTTAAGAGGAGATTACAACACAGTATGTCTTTCCCCAGGGGAAGCTAAATGAATACACTCAGAAATGTAATCTCAGTTTCTTGAACACAATTTTATTGGCTAAATGTCTATGGTGTTGGTGGTGGTTTAGTCGATAAGTCGTGTCTGACTCTTCATGACCCTACGGACTGTAGGCTTCTCTGTCGATTGGATTCTCCAGACAAGAATACTGGAGTGGGTTGCCATTTCCTTCTCCACCTGATCTTCCTGGACCAGGGACTGAACTGGTATCTTCTACATTGTAGGTAGATTACCGACTGAACAACCAGTGAAGTTGAATAAATATCTATAGCCAGTTCCTAATGCAAATGTAAAATTACCACACTAATGATTTAAACAAACACATTTATGCTCCTACAATTCTGGAGGTCAAAAGACTGAATGAGTCTCATTGGGCAAAGTCAAAATGATTGTGGTACTGGATTTCTTCTGGAAGCTATAAGGAAGAACATATCTACTTTCCTATTCGGAGTAAATATTACAGAGGGAAAAAATCCAAATATATACCTTACAATTAATAAACATTTCAATGTGAGGTACTAAATGACAATTCTTAACTTGTGATATAATTATGAAATTCCAAATGATTTTGAACAATGTGGCATGAAACTGAGGTGTGCAGAGCTCAAGGTTTGTACCAAAGGAATAAAGTTATCCTCCTTGACCTTGTTAAAGAGAAGAGCAATTTTCTCTAGCCATCAGGGGCTGTGTCTCTACTACAAAATACTTTATAGTCTCAAGGAATCTAATCTATGCAAGTATGTAATGTAGTCTTAAATTTGGAGAAAATCTTAAGTCAGGTTTGAGATGAGGTGCTGGAAGGTTAGACTGAATAATTCAGAATGTCCACAAGGAAGAACTATGATAATAAGCTGTGGATTCTCTTGACTCTAACCTGGTCTCTTGGAAACCCAGAGTCTCCAAGACATTCCCTTCCGTCTTCAGACTAGTGTCCCACTGGGAAATCATGTGCTTAGGCTTTGGAGTAACAAGACAGAAATGTGCTGATGAGCAGACAAGGGGAGCTATAAATATCTCCTCTGCTGTATCCCTCAGCCTGTACAACCTTGGACTGCATGGGGCATGGTAGTTGCTCTTGGAGTCCTAAGTATGGCTGGGAGACTCTTGTCACCCTCCTTCCTGCTGTCTTTTGAGGAGCCAGAGTGTCAGTCTCCATCATTAACCATCCAGGAGGAGTTTGGAGTTCCCCTCAGTGACCTTCCTCTCAGAGTTCCCAACCAGGTGAGTTAGCAAGTCCAAGAGGTACTGCAGAAAAGGATCAGAGAAAATCAAATCCAAGAACATATCCTTGAGGTCACCTGATAGCCGCTTGCTGGGCCCAATGCTAAGATATTGCTAGTTGTTTGCTTTTCTGATTAACTAATTAATACATTTATTTATCATGCTGAAAAGGGATGTGAGCATGCACCTTCACAGGGGTGACTGTTGACTATTAAGTGAAGGTAACCCATTAGAGTCAAGAACGGCTGGTGTATAGTGCTTCTAGTAAAAGCAGGACTTATCTAAGGGGTTTTGGAAAAAAAGAAAGTAAATAAAAATCATTTGGTGTGGAGGTAGTCCGATGAATTGTGGGTATTTCTTTTTTTTTTTTAATTTTTAAGATGGGCTACTTTTGAAACATTTCTATATTTGTAAGAAAGATCCAGACCAATGTATTGTTTGCAAATATTACTTTGTAATAAAAGTTCATGATACATTAATGTTACATTATCTCTTTTTCACTCTGGGTATTCAGATTAAAAATATCTTTGAGAATTAAAAAGCAGTATGCTAAATAGCTTTATTTTGCATTTATTTTCCTGTGAAGCTGAATACTATTTATGGATTACTTTTTCATTTGTATTCTCTATTATAGTCTATACAAAATCTTTACATTTGTGTAGGAAGGGTTGGAGAATTTTTATTCTTGTTTTTTATTACATTGTCCCAAATAAGGAACTGGAGTTTTTCAACCAAATCTCTGTTTAAGACTGAGTTCTTTTATGAATGTACAGGTGTATATGTAAGGGATTGTGAGTGTTTATTCATAGTATGTGGTCAAATATATCACTCAGTCTATTCTGTTTTCTCCATATTTTTCTTTACTGAAAAATTGAGCTGTCACTTTAGTATTCTTAAAGATCTTTGATAGAAACAAAAATGAAAGTGAATATTCTTCTGTATGTGTGGAAGCGTGCTCAGTCACTAGGTCATCTCTGACTCTTTACGACCCTATGAACTGTAGCCCTCCAGGCTCCTCTGTCTATGGATTATCCTGACAAGAATATTGAAGTGGGTTGCCATGCTCTCCTTCAGGGAATCTTCCCAAACAAAGGATCAAATCCTCATCTCCTGTGTCTCTTGCATTGCATAAACTTATATGAATCAGTATATTCTTATATAGGATGAAAATAAAACTAGGCACTGCACTGCTTCTTCCATGAGTTTAAAAGACCTTCCCTTATATCCTTACACTGCACTGCTTCTTCTATGAGTTTAAAAGACCTTCCCTTATATCCTTACATTTCCAAGTCATTGGAAATTTAATCTGTAGCCAGAGACCCATGATGTTACTGTCAAATTTTTATCATATAATTTTGCTGTATAAGTTAGTTTTGGATTGTCATTCAATTTTGCTTCATATGGTTGATTCAGTTCAGTTCAGTTCAGTCACTCAGGTCGTGTCTGACTCTTTGCAACCCCATGAACTGCAGCATGCCAGGCCTCCCTGTACATCACCAACTCCTGGAGTCCACCCAAACCCATGCCCATTGAGTTGGTGATGCCATCCAACCATCTCGTCCTCTGTTGTCCCCTACTCCTCCTGCCTTCAATTTTTCCCAGTATCAGGGTCTTTTCAAATGAGTCAGCTCTTTGCATCAGGTGGCCACAGTATTGGAGTTTCAGCTTCAGTATCAGTCCTTCCAATGAATATTCAGGACTGATTTCCTTTAGGATGAACTGGTTGGATCTCCTTGCAGTCCAAGGGACTCTCAAGAATCTTCTCCAACACCACAGTTCAAAAGCATCGATTCTTTGGTGCTCAGCTTTCTTTATAGTCCAGCTCTCACATCCATACATGACCACTGAAAAAACCATAGCCTTGACTAGTCGGACCTTTGTTGACAAAGTAATGTCTCTGCTTTTCAATATGCTGTCTAGGTTGGTCATAACTTTCCTTCCAAAGAGTAAATGTCTTTTAATTTCATGGCTGCAATCACCATCTGCAGTGATTTTGGAGCCCAGAAAAATAAAGTCAGCCACTGTTTCCACTGTTTCCCCATCTATTTCCCATGAAGTGATGGGACCAGATGCCATGATCTTAGTCTTCTGAATGTTGAGCTTTAAGCTAACTTTTTTCACTCTCTTCTTTCACTTTCATCAAGAGGTTCTTTAGTTCTTCACTTTTTGCCAAAAGGGTGGTGTCATCTGAATATCTGAGGTTATTCTCCCAGCAATCTTGATTCCAGCCTGTGCTCTTTCAGCCCAGCATTTTTCATGATGTACTCTGCATATAAGTTAAATAAGCAGGGTGACAATATACAGCCTGATGTACTCCTTTTCCTATTTGGAACCAGTCTGTTGTTCCATGTCCAGTGCTAACTGTTGCTTCCTGACCTGCATAGAAACCACTAATTCTAGTCTAATTGAATTCTTACTGACACTCTCTACATTATAAATTCTTTTTAAACTTCTTTTCCTGTAGATATATAATCTATATATAATGTATATATTTGCATATATATTCATATACTTGTATTTCAATAAATAAATAGAATTATGTGCATGTCATATGCACTCTTTATTTTTTAATGCTGTCTTGTTTCTTCTTTGTGTCCACTGTTCCTTCTTACTCATTAAAACCTCATGGACTTGCCTCCAGTCCACCAGTGTTTTGCTCATTCACTATTTCAATGTCTGCCTAATATTCGATGCTATGGCTGTGCTACTCACATTTTGAAAACTCCTGGATGTTTCACTCCTGGACACTCTTTCACACTTCCTTTCATCATTTTCCCCTTTGCACATTCATCTTGCAGCGTTAGCTTCGGATTTATTGCTTAAACACTTGCATCAAGCAGCTTTCTCTTTGCCCTGTCATTCACAGGACTGAACATGGAGACTCATCACCACTGGCAACCATTCTTTTGCAAATAGGAAGGTGAGGCTAATCTTTTTGCGTGTATTGTCAACCACCTCAGGAAGATAAATACCACTCTTCCCATTATTTGGGTAAACATGTAAAAATATAGAATGATTAAATTGCCTTTTATAAATAGATACTACGTGGTAGATCCAAGATTTGATGAAATTTTCCTAATTTTAAAAGGATGTGTCTAATACAATTTAGAAGTGTATTTTACCATTTCCCTTTAAAATCCTTTCACTATTTTTGTATATTGTGCATTTCCATTTGCAAGTTCTGGGTTTATTCTCTTCACGGATTTTTCTATGGGATGTTGAATTGATAGGATGACTTGTTATCATAAAGATGTAACTCTTTTTTTTTTTTTTCAATCTGGAGATGTATATACATATATTCCCTTGCGGCTCAGACAGCAAAGAATCTGCCCCGAGTGCAGGAGACGCAGGTTTGATCCCTGGGTCAGGAAGATCCTCCCTTGGAGAAGGGAATGGCTACCCTTTCCAGTACTTTTGTCTGGAAACTGCCACGGACAGAGGAGCCTGGCAGGCTACAATCCATAAGGTCACAAAGAGTCAGACATGATTGAGAGACTAACATATATATATAATATGTATATATGTTCAGTTCAGTTCAGTCGCTCAGTCGTGTCCGACTCTTTGCGACCCCATGAATCGCAGCATGCCAGGCCTCCCTGTTCGTCACCAACTCCTGAAGTTCACCCAGACTCAAGTCCATCGAGTCAGTGATGCCATCCAGCCATCTCATCCTCTGTCGTCCCCTTCTCCTCCTGCCCCCAATCTCTCCCAGCATCAGAGTCTTTTCCAATAAGTCAACTCTTCGCATGAGGTGGCCAAAATACTGGAGTTTCAGCTTTAGCATCATTCCTTCCAAAGAAATCCCAGGGCTGATGTCCTTCAGAATGGACTGGTTGGATCTCCTTGCAGTCCAAGGGACTCTCAAGAGTCTTCTCCAACACCACAGTTCAAAAGCATCAATTCTTCGGTGTTCAGCCTTCTTCACAGTCCAACTCTCACATCCATACATGACCACAGGAAAAACCATAGCCTTGACTAGACAAACTTTTGTATGTGTATATATATATGCATGTATATATATTATATACATATATTTGCTTTATTAGTTATTCTGAGCCTCAAGCAGATGTACAGAGAGCAAGGAACAATACACTGGATGATGTTTTCCCCATGTTTTGAAGTTTTAGTAATAGCACAAAAGTCACTTTATTTTTCAGCATCCTCTGACACAATCCTTTATCGTCCTCCCTCTTACATTCCCCTGAACACTGGCTTACTTTTGAGCTTAAATATCTAGAAAAAGATCTTCAGTATCATTGCAGGTTCTTTTACCTACAGGACATGTACATGACCTGATAAACTCTTGTCATCTATTGTGTCTTCCTTGAATTCTGTTTTCAAACATCATCTAGTTAGCAGATTAACTGAACTCTCAATGAAAAATAAGTGCCATCCACTCACTTTTATACCTGCATCTTTCCTTTATTCATAGCACCTAACACCACCCAGCATGGTATATATTTGCTTACAGTCTTTCTCTGTAATGGGACTATAGGGATTTTTGAAAGGCAAAGTCTAGGACAAAAACTCACAGACAAAGAAGTCATAGAGACCCATGTAACAGGATGAATCCCATAGAAAATATATATATTGGCAACTCACTCCAGTGTTCTTGCCTGAAAAGCTCCATGGACAGAGGAGCCTGGTGGCCTCCAGTACATGGGAGTTGCAAAGAGTGGAACACAGCTGAGCCAATTAGTATGCATGTACACACACACACACACACACATATGTAGCTTAACCTCAAAATATTAATTGTAAAATTCCACCTATTTTAGTAATGGCTATTTGTATGAAAATTAGTCATATATATATATATATTTTTTTTTTCCTTTGCTAGTTGTCACATCAATCTTATGGACCTAGTAATAATACACAGATTTCAGAATTTCTACTTCTGGGATTATCAAATGAACCAGAACTGCAGCCTCTCATATTTGGACTTTTCCTCTTCATGTACCTGATCACTGTGTTTGGAAACCTGCTCATCATCCTGGCTGTCAGCTCAGACTTCCACCTCCATACCCCCATGTACTTCTTCCTCTCCAACCTGTCCTTTGCAGACATTTGTTTCACCTCCACCATCATCCCAAAGATGCTGTGGAACATCCAGACTCACAGCAAAGTCATAACCTTCGAAGGCTGCATCATCCAGATGTATTTTTTCTTACTGTTTGGGGGATTGGATGTCTTCCTCCTGACCATGATGGCCTATGATCGATATATGGCCATCTGTCACCCTCTACACTACATGGTCATCATGAAACCCCGGCTCTGTGGTCTCCTGGTTCTGTCATCTTTTATTATGAGTTTCCTATATGCCCTGATGCAAAGCTTAATGGTGGTACAGTTGTCCTTCTGTACAAAGCAGGTAATCCCCCACTTTTTCTGTGAAGCCAACTTGATGATCAAACTTGCCTGTTCTGACACCTTCATCTGTGACATGGTGGTATATTTTGTATCAGTGGTGCTGGGTGGTGGTTCCCTTGGTGCTATTCTTTACTCTTACTCTAAGATAATTGCCTGCATAAATGGAATCTCATCAGCTCAGGGGAAGTATAAAGCATTTTCCACCTGTGCATCTCATCTCTCAATTGTCTCCTTATTTTCTTGTTCAGTCCTGGGAGTGTACCTTACCTCTGCTGATACTCACAGCTCACACTCAAGTGTGATCGCCTCGGTGATGTACAGTGTGGTCACACCCATGCTGAATCCCTTCATGTACAGTCTCAGGAATAAAGACATTAAAAAAGCTCTGAAAATATTTGGGAAGGAAACTAATAAAGAGTTAATTGTCCTGGGGCTGAAGAACTGCCACTGATTGCAGGGCTTAAAACTCAGAGCCATAAATGGTGAATTTTTAAAATTTCATTTTGAAGTAGAAGTTGCTCTTTCTATTTATTTCTGGAATTTTTATTTCTTTGGCTTCCATTTATCTATATAAGTTAACTCACTTTATTAAGCTTTCTTCTCTCTGTGATACTGAGAGTTTCCCCCTTTGTTGTCTTCCTATTATTCTTAATTTATTTGCCATCTTGGAAAAGAAATATTTGGACATTCCCATTTATCTCGTAGGACTATATGCAATTCTTAATAATTTTTCTCAAATGAAAAATGTAATCCCATGCAATATTTACTTAGGTTTCCCAAGAGTACTAGGTTGTACAAACTCTATGAAAAAACACACTTGGAAACAAATACAATTGATAGGTTTAACAGTTCAAGTCAGTTGCTCCCTTGTGTCCGACTCTTTGTGACCCCATGGACTGCAGCATGCCAGGCTTCCCTGTCCATCACCAACTCCCAGAGCTTGCTCAAACATGTCCATCTAGTTGGTGATGCCATACAACCATCTCGTCCTCTGTTGTCCCCTTCTCCTCCTGCCTTCAATCTTTCCCAGTATCAGGGTCCTTACCAAAGAGTCAGTTGATAAGTTTATATGACAGGAAAATCTAAGACCACAGCTTTTCACTATATGTCCACCAATCATAGTATATTACTAATTTAGTTGCATTTCATAATAATATAAATTAACATACAGTGTCTTATAGCAGCCTATTTGTTTTTATTCTCCTGACTAGGGTAATCCTCTTCTCTAACTCACCTTTGTGTACACAGCTCCAACACTAGCTCTTGATTAAAATCGATTATCAAATACATGTCTGTTAGTGATTTCTGCACAGAAACAGAAATTAAAATAAAAAGGTGAATTGATATTACCTTGAACTGTTGTTGCTTAGTCACTAAGTTGTGTTTGACTCTTTTTTTTTTTTTACATCTTTAACCCAAAGTCTTTTAATTCTTCATGTCTTTTGTATCCATTCTTTACATTTTAACCATCATCACATTGTACTGATTCTTCTTCTTCTTTTTTTTTTTTTACTTTACAATATTGTATTTGTTTTGCCACACATCAACTTGAGCCATGGGTGTACACGTGTTCCCCGACCTGAACCCTCCTCCCACTTCCCTCCCCACACCATCCCACTGGGTCATCCCAGTGCACCAGCCCCAAGCATCCTGTATCATGCATCAAACCTGGACTAACAATTCATTTCATATATGATATTATACATGTTTAAATGCCATTCTCCCAAATAATTCCACCCTCTCCCTCTCCCTCTCCCACAGAATCCAAAAGACTGTTCTATACTTCTGTGTCTCTTTTGCTTTGACTCTTTTTTTGACCCCAAGGACTGAAGCCTGTCATGTGCCTTCTATTGATATTGCTGATAATATGGCTCCTCCTTGCCTTGCTCTAAATGAAATAACTCCCTGATTTAAAGTATTGCCATAACCACTAAAGGTATCATGATTAATCATTATCAGTATCTTTCATTATATATCCCCTCTACGGTCAGAAATCTCTTCATCTTTCTGGTCAAAGAATGCCTCAAGCAAGAGCTTGAATTCCTGTCCAAGCATATAAATCAGGGTCATCAGTTTCCCTACACAAAAATGTATATCCTTTCAATCTTTCTTGGTTACCTGAAAAGGAATCCCAATAGGATAATCTTTTTAATACAGCTGTCTGAAAAGAAGTCATGAATGTTGTCTTCACATATGATAACAAGCCAAAAGTAAGCAGCAGCAGATTATTATCATTGCCCTCACTTCTGTTCACTTTGATTAGATATAAGTTAGCTAATGTTGTGCCAGATATCCAAAAAGCCAGTGATCAGATTCTATGGTGAAATGTTGTCATGAGCTCTGCTGTTCTCCTCCTGAGTCTATCTGGGTCTCTACCCTGTGCTTCTGCATCTCATTAATGATGTAAGATGTGGTCATGGTGCTCTTCTCTCTTGAACAAATATATTATCAGTTTCTGCTATTCACCTATTTTACCTTCTATTTTACTGGGAAAAAAGTGCATCAAGTATGAATTGCCTTAATTTAGTACTACTGGTTCCAAATAGGAAAAGGAGTTCATCAAGGCTGTATATTGTCACCCTGTTTATTTAACTTATATGCAGAGTACATCATGAGAAACGCTGGACTGGAAGAAAAACAAGCTGGAATCAAGATTGCCGGGAGAAATATCAATAACCTCAGATATGCAGATGACACCACCCTTATGGCAGAAAGTGAAGAGGAACTCAAAAGCCTCTTGATGAAAGTGAAAGTGAAGAGTAAAAAAGTTGGCTTAAAGCTCAACATTCAGAAAATGAAGATCATGGCATCTGGTCCCACCACTTCATGGGAAATAGATGGGGAAACACTGGAAACAGTGTCAGACTTTATTTTTCTGGGCTCCAAAATCACTACAGATGGTCACTTCAGCCATGAAATTAAAAGACGCTTACTCCTTGGAAGGAAAGTTATGACCAACCTAGATAGCATATTCAAAAGCAGAGACATTACTTTGCCAACAAAGGTTCGTCTACTCAAGGCTATGGTTTTTCCTGTTGTCATGTATGGATGTGAGAGTTGGACTGTGAAGAAGGCTGAGTGCCGAAGAATTGACGCTTTTGAACTGTGGTGTTGGAGAAGACTCTTGAGAGTCCCTTGGGCTGCAAGGAGATCCAACCAGTCCATTGTGAAGGAGATCAGCCCTGGGATTTCTTTGGAAGGAATGATGCTAAAGTTGAAACTCCAGTACTTTGGCCACCTCATGCGAAGAGTTGACTCATTGGAAAAGACTCTGATGCTGGGAGGGATTGGGGGTAGGAAGAGAAGGGGACCACAGAGGATGAGATAGCTGGATGGCATCACTGACTCGATGGAAGTGAGTCTGAGTGAACTCCAGGAGTTGGTGATAGACAGGGAGGCCTGGTGTGCTGCGATTCATGGGGTCGCAAAGAGTCAGACTCGACTGAGTGACTGATCTGATCTGAGAGTCCCTATATCTACATTTTCCTTTTTCACAGGCAGATGAGACATCCACTAACACTGCTCAGTGTGAATCAGGTACCCGGGGTTCAGGTTCCTCTTTGATCCATGCCCAGCTGTATTTTATTTCTGAAGGCAATGGCACCCCACTCCAGTACTCTTGCCTGGAAAATCCCATGAATGGAGGAGCCTGGTGGGCTGCAGTCCATGGGGTCGCTAAGAGTTGGACACAACTGAGCGACTTCACTTTCACTTTTCATTTTCATGCATTGGATAAGGAAACGGCAACCCACTCCGGTGTTCTTGCCTGGAGAATCCCATGGACGAGGGAGCCTCATGGGCTACCGTCTATGGGGTTGCACAGAGTCGGACACGACTGAAATGACTTAGCAGCAGCAGCAGACTTATTTAGTCGTGTGTGGATGTGAGAGTTGGTCCATAAAGAAAGCTGAGCACCAAAGAATTTGATGCTTTTAAACTGTGATGCTGGAGAAAACTCTTGAGAATTCCTTGAACTGCAAGGAGATCAAACCAAATCCTAAAGGAAATCAACCCTGAATAATTCATTGGAAGGACTGGTGCTTAAGCTGAAGCTCCAATACTTTGGCCACCTGATGCGAAGAGCTGACTCATTGGAAAAGTGGAAAAGACACTTATGATGGGAAAGATTAAAGGCAGGAGGTGAAGGGGCAACAGAAGATAAGATGGTTGGATGGCATCATTGACTCAATGGACATGAGTTTGAGAAACCCCATGAGATAGTGGAGGACAGATGAGCCTGGCATGCTATAGTCCACAAGGTCACAGAGAGTAGGACAAGACTTAGTGACTGAGCAACAATGATAAACTTACTGGCATTATTTACATCCTATAATCTGCACATAGTTAAAATGCACTTTTTAACAAAATATAGAAGTCTTATAGAAATAACAGGACACACTGCACAGTTCTGTTTATGTATAGTTCAGGAAAGTTCACAATAACTCTAACATCATTTTTAGGAAAATGATAAAAATTTCCATTTTTTGAAAACTGTCAAAAATTTAATCTCCTGGGTCTTACTGTCCTTGTTTCTGAATAAAATGTGAGATAGTAAACATAACTTCAGACAAATGTTGTAAGAAACAAATTAATTGTGTGGATATATTTTGATGGGTACAAACGAAACCTTCAAAGAAGGCAGTCATGTATATATGTATTAATTTATATAAATTTTTATTTCAAATAAACATGTGCACACTGATTTGTACACAGTCTAATGTTTTATGTTGGGAGGAAATGTGTGAGAAAGATGGAGAGGAAACATGTAAAAATAATGAATGCTTGTCTGGATATAAAATCAAATAATGTAGAAAATTAGGCACAAAATATAGTGTAAATGGTAGACAACAAATTAAATAATTACTTTTCCTACCTTAATGCCTCATGGACATCACAATCTTAAGCAAGTTTACATTCATGCCATGAGAAAATCTCTATCAGATAAAGAGACTGAATATCCCCGAATTGAATTTAAATTTCCTCTTCCCACTTAAGATGGGATTATAACACAAAATATCTTTCCCCAGGGGAAGCTCAATAAATGAACTGAGAAGTATAATCTCCATTTCCTGAACAAAATTTTACTGGGAAAAAAATATCTGTATTCAATTTCTAATGTTAAGATAAAATTACCACACTAGTGATTTAAATAAATAACTTATGCTCTGACAATTCTGGAGTTCGGAAGCATGATATGGGTTTCTCTGGACTAAAAGCAACATGTTTGCAGGGCTTGATTTCCTCTGGAAGCTAGAGGGAAGAATCTATTTATTTCCCTATTTTGCATTCAGACTATCGTAGGAAAAGAATATAAATATATTCATTACAATGAACAAACATTTCAATATGAGGGATTAAATCAGAACTCAACTTGTGATATAATTAAGAAATTCCTAGTGATTTTGGACTATGTGGCACCAAGCTAAGCTGTACAGTGCTCCTCCTTGTCCTTGCTGAGGAGGAGAAGAGCAACTTTTTCTAGACATCAGGGGTTGTGTCTCTACTACAAGTCAATATTTGAAGAGTCAAGGGATCTACTCCAGGAAGGAATGTGATCTATTCCTAAACTTGGAGAAAATCAGGTTTGGGATGAGGCATTTTTCAAAGGTTAGACTGAAGAAGTCAGCAAACTGCATGAGGAAGAACAACGATAATTAGAAGTTGATTCTCTTGACTCTAACCTGGTCTCTTGGGAACACAGAATCTCCAGGACATTTCCTTCCCTGTTCAGACCAGTGTCCCACAGGGAAATCATGGGCCTAAAGGTTGGAGTAGAAAGAGGGAAACATGCTGATTAGTAGACAGGGGTAGCTGTAAATATCTCCTCTGCTGCATCCCTCAGTCTGTACAACCTTGCAGTGGATGGAACGTGGTTATTGCTGTTAGAGTCCTACATTTGGCTGGGAGACTCATGCAAGCCTCTTTTACACTGTCTTTTGTGGGGCCAGAGCTTCAGTTTCCACTATTAACCATCCAGGAGGAGTTTGGACCTTCTCGCAGTGATCTTCCTCTCAGAGTTCCCAACCAGGTGAGTTGGCAAGTCCAGGAGTTACTGCAGGAAAGGGTCCAAGAAGATCAAATCCATGCATGTGTACCTGAGATCACCTGAGAGCAAACCCAGAGCCCAGAGTTTGCTAGCATTGATCTATATAAACTGTCAAGAGAGGTAATGGGGAGCTGCTATATAACACAAGGGACCCAAGCCCAGTGTTCATGCTAATCTTTTTACATAGATTGTCAACCATCTCCTTAGGAGAATAGGGGCTTCCCTCATGGCTCATATGGGAAAGAATCTGCCTGCGATGTGAGATAACTGGGTTCAGTCCCTGGGTTGGGAAGATCCCCTGGAGAAGGGAACGACAACCCATTCCATATACTTGCCTGGAGAATTCCATGAACAGAGGAGCCTGGCAAGCTACAGTCCATGGGGTTACAAAGAGTCAGACACGACTGAGTGACTAACACTTTCAGGAGGATAAATACTCCTATTCCCACTATTTGGGAAAAGATGTAAACTTTTTGAATGGTTCAGTTGCCTCTTGAAATTCAAACAGCTAATATGTGGTAGATCCAAGATGCAGTGCCAAGTTTTTAATTTTAAAATTTGTTATTAATATAGTTTAGAAGTTTCTTTTACCATTTCACCTTAAAAATCTCCCACTATTGTATATTATGCATTTCCTTTTTTAAATTGTGGATTTATTCCCATTGCTTATTTTTATAATGGGATGTTGAATTGATAAAGTGACTTGATATCATAGTCATATCTCTTTTATCATTTACATATTTTTTCTGCTTTATTAGTTAATCTGTGTATCCAGGGGATACACAGAGTGCAAAGAACACATGGGCAAGAGACTCCCCGTGTCTTGAAGTTTTAACAATATCAGGGAAGCCACTTTATTCTTCAGCAGCCTCTAATACAACCCTTCATCACCTCCTTCTTCAGTTCAGTTGCTCAGTTGTGTCTGACTCTTTGAGACCCCATGAATCGCAGCACGCCAGGCCTCCCTGTCCATCATCACCAACTCCCGGAGTTCACTCAAACTCACGTCCATCGAGTCAGTGATGCCATCCAGCCATCTCATCCTCTGTCGTCCCCTTCTCCTACTGCCCCCAATCTTCCCAGCATCAGAGTCTTTTCCAATGAGTCAACTCTTCGCATGAGGTGGCCAAAGTACTGGAGTTTCAGCTTCAGCATCATTCCATCCAAAGAACACCCAGGGCTGATCTCCTTTAGAATGGACTGGTTGGATCTCCTTGCAGTCCAAGGGAACCTCCTTCTTACATTCCCCCAAACAATGGCTTAAGTTTGAAACTTGTATATCTGGGGAAAAAAAGACCCTCAGATTTTTTCACAGGTTCTTTTCCCTTAAGGACACACATGCCATCCTGATAACCTCTTGTCACCAGCTGTGTCCTCCCTGAAGTATCTTTTTAAATATCATTTTGTTTATAGGATTCCTGAATTCCCAATAAAAAATAACAGCCCTCTCTCTTATGAAAGTAAAAATGTTAGTCACTCCATCATGTCCAATTTTTTGCTACCCAATGGACTGTAGCCTGCCAGGCTTCTCTGTCCATGGGCTTCTCCAGGCAAGAATACTGGAGTGGGTAGCCATTCCCTTCTCCACGGGAGCTTCCCAAGCCAGGGATTGAACCCAGGTCTCCTGCATTGCAGGCAAAATTCGTAACCATCTGGGTGAACACTTCATAGCAGCTGCCACCACCTGGCATGAAATGTATTTGCTAATATTCTTTCCTCATTCATGATTACATTGTAGGACTTTTGTAGGACAAAGCTGAGACAAGAAGCCACGAAGAATCCTTTAAAGGGATGAGATTCAAACTCTATGTGTGTGTGTGTGTGTGAGTGTGAGTGCGCTTAGTTGCTCAATTGTATCTGATTCTTCTGAAACCCTTTGGACTGCAGCCCACCAGACTCTTCTGTCCATGGGATTTTTCAGGCAAGAATACTGGAGTGAGTTACTGTCTCTCTGTCTCTACATAAATCTAGATATAGATCTCTCTCTCTCTCTCTCTCTCTCTCTCTCTCTCTATATATATATATATATATATATATATATATATATAATTGTAGTATTTCACCTAGCTAGTAATGCCCATTTGTATGAAAATTAGTCATATTATTTTTTTCTTTTCTAGTCATTATATCTACCTTATGGAACCAGTAATAGCACACAGGTTTCAGGATTTCTTCTTCTGGGATTATCAAATGAACCAGAACTGCAGCCTCTCATATTCGGGCTTTTCCTCTCCATGTACCTGATCACTGTGTTTGGAAACCTGCTCGTCATCTTGGCTGTCAGCTCAGACTCCCACCTGCATACCCCCATGTATTTCTTCCTCTCCAACTTGTCCTTTGCAGACATCTGCTTCACCACCACCACCATCCCAAAGATGCTGTGGAACATCCAGACTCACAGCAAAGTCATAACCTATGAAGGCTGCATCATCCAGATGTATTTTTTCTTACTGTTTGGGGGACTGGATGACTTCCTCCTGACTGTGATGGCCTATGACCGGTATGTGGCCATCTGTCACCCTCTGCACTACATGGTCATCATGAAACCCCGGCTCTGTGGTCTCCTGGTTCTGTCATCTTTTATTATGAGTTTCCTGTATTCCTTGCTACAGAGCTTAATGGTGATGCAGCTGTCCTTCTGTACAAACAATGAAATCCCTCACTTTTTCTGTGAAACCAGTCAGGTTGTCCTACTTGCCTGTTCTGACACCTCCATCTGTGACATGGTGATGTATTTTGCAGGAGTGCTGATCGTTGTTGGTTCCTCCATGTGTATTCTTTACTCTTACTCTCAGATAGTCTCCTCTGTATGTGGAATCCCATCAGCTCAGGGGAAGTATAAAGCATTTTCCACCTGTGCATCTCACCTCTCAGTTGTCTCCTTATTTTACTCTTCAGTCCTAGGAGTGTTCATTGCTTCTGCTGATACCCACAGCTCACAGTCAAGTGTAATCACCTTGGTGATGTACACCGTGGTCACACTCATGCTGAACCCTTTCATCTACAGTCTCAGGAATAATGACATAAAAGGAGCTCTAAAAATATTATTTACAAAGGAAACTATAAAAGAGATAATTGACTTGATGTTGAAGAACTGCTGTTAATTCACAACTTCAAAGCCATAAATTGTGATTATTTGAATCACATTTTGAAACTAGAACTTGCTCTATTTATTTCTGGAATTTTTATTTCTTTGGCTTCCATTTATCTAAAAAACTTTAACTACCATTATTTTGCTTTATTCTCTCTCTGATATTGAACACTTTCCCCTTTTTTTGTCTTCCAAATTTATTCCCAACCTCGAATATTAAATATTTGAAGAATCTCATTTGTCTCGTGGGACAATATGCATTTCTCAGTATTTTTTTCTCAAATGTCATATTTAATCCTATGTAATCTTCCATTAGTTTTCCTAAAAGCATAACTATAGGCTGTACTAAACCTATGGGGGTAAAGAAGAACACATTTGAGAAAACAAGGTCATTTATATAAGTTTATAGGAGAGGAAAATCTGAGACCACCATTTCTCACCATATAAGCACAACTGCTTGTGTATCAATAACAGTTGTTTTTCATAATTATATAGATTTAACATATAGTGCTCCAGTGTTCTTGCCTGGAGAATCCCAGGGACGTAGGAGCCTGGTGGGCTGCCGTCTATGGCGTTGCACAGAGTCAGACACGACTGTAGTGACTTAGCAGCAGCAACATATAGTGGGTTTAGCTAATCATTTGTTTTCTTTCATTTATTTCAATTAATTAATACCCAGCAAAAATACTGGAGTGAGTATTATTTTTCTTATACACCCTGTATGCGCAGTGCCAACACTAGCCCCTAACTTTGTCTACCAAATACATGTTTCCTAGTGATGTCTCCATGAAAACGAATATTTGAATAAACCATTGGATTCATATGACCTTGAATATGATGAAGCAAGCTTTAACTTATACTTTGTATCACTCTGCATAATATTTATTTTTCAAAATATACACTTACTTTTTGAAGTAAGATATATATCACTTGTTTAAGGGGGGTTTATTCTTTGGTGTGACCTTTTGGGAGGTATGTTTTAAGGTTTTTCATTGAATTACTTTGTTGTTGAATTGAATTACATTGTTGTTGTTTTTCTTGAAATCTTCCAGTGATGCATACAAACATGATTCTTTCTATTGCTCTAAGTAAAATAACTCATCCTTTTCTAAATTTCATTATGAACACTAGAGGGACAGGGAATAACCACAATCATCTATTATATATCTCCTATACAGGGACATTTCTTCAATCTTTATTATCATAAATGATTCCCAAGACAATGTGAATCTTCTTAGTCATGTGATTCAGGGTCAGCCGAGTTTCTGCACCAACCTGCATGTCCTTCCAAGTTCTCCTAGGTAGCTGGAAAGGATATCAGTGTAGTCATTTTTTACTACTGTTACTTGTGAAAGTGAAAGTCTCTCAGTCGTGTCCAACCCTTTGCGACCCCATGGACCATACAGTCCATGGAATTCTCTAGGCCAGAATACTGGAGTAGGTAGCCTTTCCCTTCTCCAGGGGATCTTCCCGACCCAGAGATTGGATCCAGGTCTCCCGCATTGCAGGGAAATTCTTCACCAGCTGAGCCACAAGGGAAGCCCAGGAATACTGGAGTGGGTAGAATATCCCTTCTCCAGTGGCTCTTCTAGACCCAGGAATTGCAGGCAGAGATTTGTATCATAAATAATGATACAATCAGAAATGCTATCTTCAAATATCAGAATAAATGTCAAAAATAAGATAAGGTAGATTATTTTCATTGCCTTCAGTTCTGTGCCTTTGGGTTATTGTATCAGTTATTGCAGCATAACAAGCCAACATAAAATAAAATAACTTGTCATAATGACTTTATTATTGAATGAGACAGTATGATAGGGAGTGGTCCTGAGCCCTGTTTGCCACTTGATGAGTCTTTATTCAGCTAGAAGTCTCTTCATTGTGTTTCTAAGGCTCATCCATGAAACTGTGTTTCTTGTGTTCTTTTGTCTTGAACATATTTATGGTCAGCTCATTCCTTGTCTATATCCAGTTTACCCATTTACAGAAAAAATGAGTTTCTGAAATGTGAATCCCTTTACCTAATGTCACAATTCCTATATCCATATATAGCACTTTGCTTTCTTCCCAGTTAGAAGACCTATATTCCATACTTCACTCTAAATATTATCTGACTTATTAATTTTTAATTAATACCTCAAATTTAATTTTTTCCTGTTAACTAATTTATTAGAGTATCATGCTGTATGCTCAGTTGTGTCCAACTCATTGTGACCCCGTCAGGCTCCTCTGTCCATGGGATTATCCTGGCAAGAATACTGGAGTGGGTGGCCGTGTCCTCCTCCAGGGTATCTTCCCAACCTAAGGATCGAACTCACATCTCCTGAAGCTTCTGAATTAGCACTGGATCTTTTTACCACTAGTGCCACCTGGGAAACCCTATTAGAATATAATGATATACATTAAGCAACATATATTTTAAAAGTACAGGTGATAGATGCACGAGAAATACTTTCTCTGAGTCACCTCATGTGAAGAGTTGACTCATTGGAAAAGACTCTGATGCTGGGAGGGATTGGGGGGCAGGACGGGGAGGGGACAACAGAGGATGAGATGGCTGGATGGCATCACTGACTCGATGGATGTGAGTCTGAGTGAACTCTGGGAGTTGGTGATGGACAGGGAGGCCTGGTTTGCTACGATTCTTGGGGTGGCAAAGAGTTGGACACGACTGAGCGACTGAACTGAACTGAATGTCAGTAAAATGGTATATGATGGTGTGTGTGTGTGTGTGTGTGTGTGTGTGTGTGTGTGCTAGTCATTCAGTCATGTCTGACTCTTTGTAGCTCCATGGACTGTAGCCCACTAATCTCTTCTGTCCATGGGATTCTCCAGGCAAGAATACTGGAGTGGGTTGCCATGCCTTTCTCGATATGAGGTATATAAGGATTTCTAGCATTCTTCCAACACTGCTGCTGCTGCTAAGTCACTTCAGTCATGTCCGACTCTGTGCGACCCCATAGACGGCAGCTCACCAGGCTCCCCTGTCCCTGGGATTCTCCAGGCAAGAACACTGGAGTGGGTTGCCATTTCCTTCTCTGATGCAGGAAAGTGAAGGTGAAAGTGAAGTCGCTTAGTCATGTCCGACTCTTCGTGACCCCATGGACTGCAGCCTACCAGTCTCCTCTGCCTGTGGGACTTTCCAGGCAAGAGTACTGGAGGGGGTGCCATCGCCGTCTCCTCTTCCACCACTAGAAACATCAATTTGAATAACTGTCTGTATACAACAGTACCTTTGTAAGTGTCAGGATTCTAGGCTGTTGATTATAGTACATTAATAAGAGAAAAAATTAGTAAAGACATTTTTCTGTTATCCTCATTACAACTTTTCCACAAGTGGGCAACAAAGCATTTTAGACAGACACCCTCACCATGACAGAAAGAAGCTGAAGTGTTTGTCTGACCTCATTGTAACCCATACACCAGGCCACCCCCTGCAGCCTCAGGCTCCAGGCAGACTTCCCCAGCCTGAGGCTCCAGTAGAACAATGTTCCATGCCCCCACACCTGAGGACATCCTGCATTGACCCAAGCTGTAGGCCGGTCCTGAGAATAGGATACCATATGATTGTTGAGACCTTAGGCTCCAAGCTCATCTAAGCACCAAGTCAGCATGACTCCTGTTTAACCAGAGCTTTCAGTCTACCCCAGCATGAGGCCAGCTCTTGCAGCCCAACTGCCAGGCCCATTCCAGTGTTCCCTGATGCCTCATCAACCTCTCCAAACCCAAAGTCAAGGTCTATCCCCAGGGCCCCAAGCATCAGACCTTATCAATCACCTGCCCAGACATAAGACCTGCCCATTTTAGGACTCCAGAAGGAAGCTGACCAAAAGACATAATCATCTGGCCCATGACAGACTGTCTGGTGAAGGACTTTCTATGCCAAGACAGGAAGAGATACCAACTTCTTTAAATGCACACTGATGCAAGGCTGTGAGGATCACAAGTACTCAAGGAAAATAAGAAACCACTTAGAGGACTTCCCAGGTGGCGCTGTGGTAAAGAATCTACCTGCCAAGTCAAGAAACACAGGAGACATGGGTTCATGCCTGTATCCAAAAGACCACTGGGTAGGAAATGGGAAACCACTCCAATATTCCTGCCTGGAAAATTCCATGGGCAGAGGAGCCTGGCATGCGACAGTTTATGGGGTTGCAAAAAGTCAGACATGACTGAACACACACAGACTGCAAGAAAACTAATACAGCTCCTATGAATGCCCCTAAAGAAATAGAGCTCTGTAAACTGTCTAACTAAATATATATAATAATCCTCTTAAAGAAATTTAATAAACTGCTTGAAAACAAAACACAGAAAAAATCAAACAAGGAAAACAATGACTGTTTCTTTTCTGTGCAGAAGTAACTGGGCTTATATTTTCAAGATGACCCTTAATAATACAGAGACCAGAACTCAACCAACATGGTAACAATTCATGGGATGTCTTTGCAACCAGATTAATAAGGTGTAAAGGTACATGGTGTGGAGGAGGGACACCTGTGACTTGAAATTACTTCATCAGGGAGGTCACCTTGTTGCTCAACATTCTCTGACATCATCTCTCATCACCCTCCATCTTTCTCATTCCCCTACCAGACACTGCCTTCCTTTCCTATACTTGACTGATTGAAACAGGCACCTTCCTCAGGACTTTTGCAGGGGCCATGCCCTCTGCCAGTCATACACTTCCCCAGATGAGTTCATTCCCACTGCTGTCTCTTCCTTAAAGTCTCTTTTGAAACATAATCTTGACTGCAGTCCTGCCAGAACACCCAATAAAAAATAGTGGCTGCTCTTCACTCTTTCTTTTATACCTGCTTCTGTTTTCTTCATCACACTTGTCACCATCTGACCTATTATATCATTATTTTATTTGTTTGTATTCTTTCTCTGTTACTGGATTGTATAGATGTTTTTTCCTCGGTATCCAATACTCCTTGCCTGGGTAGTGCCTGAAAAATATCTGATACTCAATATATATTCCTCAATTAAATGAAAGATATTTTTAATAAAAATGGTATAAATTATGCTTGAAAAAGATCCTGAGACTAGTAAAGGAATTCCTGGCAAGAAATGGAAATAGAATATCCTAAAGGGGCTGCTGCTGCTAAGTTGCTTCAGTCGTGTCCGACTCTGTGCGACCCCATAGATGGCAGCCCACCAGGCTCCTCTGTCCCTGGGATTCTCCAGGCAAGATACTGGAGTGGGTTGCCATTTGGCACTGATTCATAAAGAAAATATTAAAATGAAACTTCTCTGCTTTCACTGTTTATAATAGCCAGAACATGGAAGTAAACTAGACGTCCATCAGCAGATGAATGGATAAGAAGGTTATGTGGTACATATACACAATGGAGTATTACAGCCATTAAAAAGAATATATTTGAATTAGTTCTAATGAGGTGGATGAAACTGGAGCCTATTATACAGAGTGAAGAAAGCCAGAAAGAAAAACACCAATACAGTGTACTAATGCATATATATGGAATTTAGAAAGATGGTAATGACAACCCTGTATATGAGACAGCAAAAGAGACACAGATGTATAGAACAGTCTTTTGGACTCTGTGGGAGAGGGAGAGGGTGGGATGATTTGGGAGAATGTCATTGAAACATGTATAATATCATATATGAAATGAATTGCCAGTCCAGGTTTGATGCATGATACAGGATGCTTGGGGCTGGTGCACTGGGATGACCCAGAGGGATGGTATGGGGAGGGAGGTGGGAGAGGGGGTGTAGGATGGGGAACCGTGTACACCCATGGCAGATTCAAGTTGATATATGGCAAAACCAATACAATATTGTAAAGTAATTAGCCTCCAATTGAAATAAATTTATATTAAAAAAATAAACTTCTCTGCTTTAAAATTATATGACAGTGACTGGAAAAGGTCAGTTTTCATTCCAATCCCAAAGAAAGGCAATGCCAAAGAATGCTCAAACTACCACACAATTGCACTCATCTCACACGCTAGTAAAGTAATGCTCAAAATTCTCCAAGCCAGGCTTCAGCAATACATGAACTGTGAACTTCCTGATGTTCAAGCTGGCTTTAGAAAAGGCAGAGGAACCAGAGACCAAATTGCAAACATCCACTGGATCATGGAAAAAGCAGAAGAGTTCCAGACAAACATCTATTTCTGCTTTATTGACTATGCCAAAGCCTTTGACTGTGTGGATCACAATAAACTGTGGAAAATTCTGAAAGAGATGGAAATACCAGACCACCTGACCTGCCTTTTGAGAAATCTTTATGCAGGTCAGGAAGCAACAGTTAGAACTGGACATGGAACAACAGACTGGTTCCAAATAGGAAAAGGAGTATGTCAAGGCTGTATATTGTCACTGTTTATTTTGACTTATATGCAGAGTACATCATGAGAAACGCTGGACTGGAAGAAACACAAACTGGAATCAAGATTGCTGAGAGAAATATCAATAACCTCAGATATGCAGATGACACCACCCTTATGGCAGAAAGTGAAGAGGAACTCAAAAGCCTCTTGATGAAAGTGAAAGTGGAGAGTGAAAAAGTTGGCTTAAAGCTCAACATTCAGAAAACGAAGAATATGGCATCTGGTCCCATCACTTCATGGGAAATAGATGGGGAAACAGTGGAAACAGTGTCAGACTTTATTTTTCTGGGCTTCAAAATCACTGCAGATGGTGACTGCAGCCATGAAATTAAAAGATGCTTACTCCTTGGAAGGAAAGTTATGAGCAACCTAGATAGCATATTCAAAAGCAGAGACATTACTTTGCCAACAAAGGTTCATCTAGTCAAGGCTATGGTTTTTCCTGTGGTCATGTATGGATGTGAGAGTTGGATTGTGAAGAAGGCTGAGAGCCAAAGAATTGATGCTTTTGAACTGTGGTGTTGGAGAAGACTCTTGAGAGTCCCTTGGACTCCAAGGAGATCCAACCAGTCCATTGTGAAGGAGATCAGCCCTGGGATTTCTTTGGAAGGAATGATGCTAAAGCTGAAAGTCCAGTACTTTGGCCACCTCATGCGAAGAGTTGACTCATTGGAAAAGACTCTGATGCTGGGAAGATTGGGGGCAGTAGGAGAAGGGGACGACAGAGGATGAGATGGCTGGATGGCATCACTGACTCGATGGACGTGAGTCTGGGTGAACTCCGGGAATTGGTGATGGACAGGGAGGCCTGGCGTGCTGCAATTCATGGGGTCGCAAAGAGTCAGACACGACTGAGCAACTGAACTGAACTGAACTGAACATGAGCTTGTGTGAATATTAATCTTTAAAACACTTTATTGGCAGTCACTTGTACCACATGGAACCAGAAGTTACCCGAATTTCAGAATGACTTCTGGAATTTTCAGAGGCACCAGGAATGCAGCCCCCATATTGGGACTTATCCACTCCAAGCACCTGGTTCATTGATGGGCTTCCCAGGTGGCACAGTGGTAAAGAATCCACCTGTCAATGCAGAAGACACAGGAGACTTGGGTTCAATCTCTGGGTTGGAAAGATCCCCTAGAAGAGAAAATGGCAACCCATTCCAATACTCTTGCCTGGAGAATTTCATGGACAGAGAAGCCTGGCAGGCTACAGTCCTTGGGGTCACAAAGAGTAGGACATGACTAAGCCGGTGTGCACACACTGGTTGCTGCTGCTGCTAAGTCACTTCAGTTGTGTCCGACACTGTGTGACCCCATAGAAGGCAGCCCACCAGGCTCCCCTGCCCCTGGGATTCTCTAGGCAAGAACATTGGAGTGGGTTGCCATTTCCTTCTCCAGTGCATGAAAGTGAAAAGTGAAAGTGAAGTCACTCAGTCGTGTGCGACTCCATGCGACACCATAGACGGCAGCCCACCAGGCTCCCCCGTCCCTGGGATTCTCCAGGCAAGAACACTGGAGTGGGTTGCCATTTCCTTCTCCAGTGCATGAAAGTGAAAAGTGAAAGTGAAGTCGCTCAGTCGTGTGCGACTCCATGCAACACCATAGACGGCAGCCCACCAGGCTCCCCCATCCCTGGGATTCTCCAGGCAAGAACACTGGAGTGGGTTGCCATTTCCTTCTCCAGTGCATGAAAGTGAAAAGTGAAAGTGAAGTCGCTCAGTCCTGTCCGACTCTGTGCGACCCCATAGACGGCAGCCCACCAGGCCGCTCTGTCCATGGGATTTTCCAGGCAAAAGTACTGGAGTGGGGTGCCATTGCCTTCTCCTGTGTGCACACACTGGATACATAAATGTAAATGCAGTTTTATTTTGAGAGGTTAAGACAGGAAAAGTAATTCACATCAAAGATAAGGTCTCATATTCTTTTTTTTTTTTTTTTTACTTTACAATATTGTATTGGTTTTGCCATATATCAACACGAATCTGCCACGGGTGTACACGTGTTCCCAATCCTGAACCCCTCTCCCACCTCCCTCCCCATACCATCCCTCTGGGTCATCCCAGTGCACCAGCTCCAAGCATCCTGCTGGGCATACACAATGAAGAAACCAGAATTGAAAGAGACATGTATCCCAATCTTCATATTCTATTTCAAATGTTATTATCTAGATTTCTACATTACTTAAAGTCCATATTAATAAAGATATTCATTATTTTCATTTTATTACTCTCCATTTTCTGTAAAGGTTATTCTCAATATAATAAATGGGAATATATATGGGTCTGTGTGTGTGTACATGTTTGTGTGTGAGTGTGCTTTTTAAAATAAAATATATACAGATAATTGGAAAAGACTCTGATGCTGGGAGGGATTGGGGGCAGGAGGAAAAGGGGACAACAGAGGATGAGATGGCTGGATGGCATCACTGACTCGATGGATGTGTCTGAGTGAACTCCGGGAGTTGGCGATGGACAGGGAGGCCTGGCGTGCTGCAATTCATGGGGTCCCAAAGAGTCAGACACAACTGAGCGACTGAACTGAACTGAACTGAACTGAATGCACACATATACATAGACCCCTTACCCTTCAATGTATTCTTTGGACTATACAAGTATTTTTGCAGTTTTCATTTCTTTTCTCACAGCATCCCTTTTCTGCATGGCCTTCAGAAGTAAAGAAACAGAATGTTTGGGCATTTCCTTTATAATAATTACATAACAAGGCAGAAAAACTTATTAGTATACTTCCTCAGGTTGGCTTTCCCTGTGGTAAAGAATCTGTCTGACAATGCAGGTTTGATCCCTGGGTCAGGAAGATCCCCTGGAGAAGGAAATAGCAACTGACCCCAGTGTTCTTGCTGGGAGAATCCCATGGACAGAGGAGCATGATGGGCTACAGTCTAGGGAGCCTCAGAGTCAGTCACGACTGTGTGATTAACACACAAAGGGAAATTAGAAGGAAAAAAAAAACCAACAACTTGGCACTCATAGATATAACAAAACTTAAGAGAGTAAATTTAAGTTAAAAAAAAAGAGTGAGTTATCTAAATTATATAAAGAGGTTAAAATTAAAATATAAATTCCAAGAAAAATAGAAGAGATACGTTCTATCTTCACAGTCTGACAAAACATTGGCAACATTTGGCTAAGAATTTGAGCTTTGCTATCACAGGTACTCCTTAAGCCCTAGGACAACTGGACCCTTTATACTTACCTTTCCAAAGAACATGTTTAGACCCCTCTTTAAGTTTTTATTTCTCAGGCTGTAGATGAAAGGGTTCAGCATAAGTGTGACCACAATGTACATCACTGAGGCTGTTGCACTTGAGTTTGAGCTGTGAGTAGCAGCAGAGCTAAGATACATCTTAAGCCTGTACAATAAAATAAGGAGACAACTGAGAGATGAGATGCACAGGTAAAAATGCTTTATTGTTCCCCTGACCTGATGAGATTCTGTGTATGAAGGAAACTTCCTTAGAATAAGAGTAAAGGATACACATGAAGGAACCATCAGCCAGAAACAGAGCTACAGATTACATCACCACATTATTGATAAAGGTGGCAGAACTGGCAAGTTGGATCATCTGACTGAGTTCACAGAAAAAGTGTGAGATTTCTAAGACGTTACAGAAGGTTAGTCACAACACCATTAAGTTTTCTAACAAGGAATGCAGGACATTGATGACCCAGGACACCAGCACCAGCAGTCCACAGAGCCGGGGGTTCATGATGACCATGTAGTGCAGGGGTGACAGATGACCGCATATCGATTAAAAGCCATCACTGTCAGGAGAAAGATATCCAGTCCAGCAAAAAAGTAAGAAAAAATGAACGTGGATGCACAGCCTTCATAGATGATAACTTTGCTCTGTCTCTGGATGCTCCACAGCATCTTTGGGATGGTGGTGGAGGTGAAACAGATGTCTACAAAGGACAGGTTGGAGAGGAAGAGGTCTGACTGGACAGCAATGATAATGAGTAGGTTTCCAAACACACTGATCAGGTGCATGGAGAGAAAAATAACAAATAAGAGGGTCTGCAGTTCTGATTCCTCTGAAAATCCCATAAGAAGAAATTAAGAAACTGCTGTTAGGTTCCTTGGTGCCATGTGGTGGTGTAGACTATGAGAAAAGGGGAAAATAACATGACTAATTTTCACACAAATTGGCATTACTGCATTGTTGAAATGCTATCATTTATATTTTACCATAAAGAAATTAATTTCAGTATTTTGTGCATGGATTTCATGCACTGTAGGGAGCTTCCTATGTCATCTCTAATTAGGTGTGTCAGTACAGGTGGCCATGAGGCATGGGATCCTGTCCCCATAGTCACCTAGGGTTCCATGACTCTTCCTCCTAGTTCCACACCTACAGTGACTGAGGTTGTTGAATCTTACCACACTGAACATGTCATGTGTGTGCATGCTAAGTCACTTCAGTCTGTTTGACTCTTTATGACAAGATAGACTATAGCCACCAGGCTCCTCTTTCCATGGAATTCTCCAGACAAGAATACTGGAGTGAGTAGCCACTTCCTTCTCCAGGGGTTCTTCCCTACCTAGGGATCAAACCTGAGTCTCCTGCACTGCAGATGCATTTTTTACCATCTGAGCCACCACGAACATGCCATAGCACCCTTATAACCCCAGCTCCACCACCTACCATCACTCTAACCTTATGACATCATATGTCCCAGGAGTTCCCAGGTGCATCAGAAAATCTACCCACCCAGAGTACCAGGCAACAAGCCAGCCACACTGTCAGCAGCAAGGTAACAACAGTCTAAGAGACACCAGAAACAATAACTAAGTCTCAGGATGACACCTCTGATAGAGGCGATGGAAGGTGGAACGAGCAGAACAAAAAACAAAGGCAGTTCAGGCAGAAGAAATTTGTAATTGCTATACTGTCACCTACTGGACAATGAAAGTAAAACCTCAAATTTTTATGGTTGACCTTCTTTTGTTTATTTTTTTTTTAATTTAATTTTATTTTTAAACTTTACAATATTGTATTGGTTTTGCCAAATATCGAAATGAATCTGCCACAGGTATACATGTGTTCCCCATCCTGAACCCTCCTCCCTCCTCCCTCCCCATACCATCCCTCTGGGTCATCCCAGTGCACCAGCCCCAAGCATCCAGTATCATGCATTGAACCTGGACTGGTGACTCATTCCATATATGATATTATATGTATTTCAATGCCATTCTCCCAAATCATCCCACCCTCTCCCTCTCCCACAGAGTCCAAAAGACTGTTCTATACATCAGTGTCTCTTTTGCTGTCTCGTATACAGGGTTATTGTTACCGTCTTTCTAAATTCCATATATATGCGTTAGTATACTGTATTGGTGTTTTTCTTTCTGGCTTACTTCACTCTGTATAATAGGCTCCAGTTTCATCCACCTCATTAGAACTGATTCAAGTGTATTCTTTTTAATGGCTGAGTAATACTCCATTGTGTATATGTACCACAGCTTTCTTATCCATTCATCTGCTTTTAACTGATTCTGAACCAGGGAAAGGTAAAAGCTGGATTTAGAAAAGGCAGAGGAACCAGAGATCAGGTTGCCAACAACTGCTGAATCATAGAAAAATCAAAGGAATTCTAGAAAAGTATCTTCTTCTGTTTCATTGACTATGATAAAGCCTTTGACTGTGTAGATCACAATAAACTGGACAATTCTCAGAGATGAGAAAATCAGACAACCATACCTGTCTCCTGAGAAACCTATATGCAGGTCAAGAAGCAACAGTGAGAATATTACATGGAACAACTGACTCGTTCAAAATTGGGACAGGAGTACTTTAAGGCTCTACATTGTCACTGTGCTTATTTATATGCAAAGTACATTACATGAAATGCTGGGCAGGATGAATCCCAAGCTGGAATCAAGATTGCAGGGTTTATTGTCACCATCTTTCTAAATTCCATATATATGTGTTAGTATACTGTATTGGTGTTATCAACGACCTCAGATATGCAGATGATGCCACTCTAATGGAAGAAAGTGAAGAGGAACTAAAGAATTTCTTGATTAGGATGAAAGAGGAGAGTGAAAAAGCTGACTTAAAACTCAACATTCAAAAAACTAAGATCATGGCATCCAGTCCCATCACTTTGAAAGGCCTGGCTGCGAGCCATGAGCTACACCGGGATTTGTGACCTCCAGAGGAGAAGATTTTGATCCGGGGCTAAAGACGAGGCTTGATCACTCAAAGCTTTCATGTAATAAAGTTTTATTAAAATATTAAAGAGACAGAGGAAGTTTCTGATATAGATATCAGAAAGGGACAGAAAGACTGCCCCTCTTGCTATTTTTTTAGCAAGGAGTTATATACCTGGGAGAAGGCAGTGGCACCCCACTCCAGTACTGTTGCCCAGAAAATCCTATGGATGGAGGAGCCTGGTAGGCTGCAGTCCATGGGGTTGCTGGGAGTTGGACATGACTGAGCGACTTCACTTTCACTTTCCACTTTCATGCATTGGAGAAGGAAATGGAAACCCACTCCAGTGTTCTTGTCTGGAGAATCCCATGGACGGAGAAGCCTGATAGGCTGCAGTCCATGGGGTCACACAGAGTCGGACACGACTGAAGCGACTTAGTAGTAGTAGTAGTAGTAGTAGTAGTAGTTATATATCTGTTAACAAGTTGCTAGTCAAATAAAGAATCACCTCAAAACTGAAAGAGTTCCGCCAGGCCCCTCTCCTATAGCATGCATTTTAAGATAACATTGGCACAAGGTGAATTATCCCCACCATAAAACAATTGACATGAATCTTAAAGAAAGGTGGATTTCCAATTAAATAAATAGCTTCATGAGCATAGATTAGGAGAACATTTCCATGAGTAAGACATACTGGTTTGTTGGGCCATTTTCTGTTCAAGGTTTGAGTCTTAGGCTGAACCTTTTAGAAGAAAGGCAGATTCCAAGGCAAATACATAGTTCATTAACATAGCTTAAGAAAAACATTTCCATAAGAAAAATTCATTGGTTAGCTAAAGGTTTGAGAAAAGTTAAGTTTAGGGGGAACCAGGTGTCATCATAACAACAAAGATGTATGGCAAAACCAATACAATATTGTAAAGTAATTAGCCTCCAATTAAAATAAATAAATTTAAATTTAAAAAAAGAAACCTCCTTTTAATTTTGTATAGAGAAGGGGGAAAAAATCTGCCACTTGCAGTTTATTTCCTTCACTTGGGGGCATCTAGCCTTCCTACCTGTTACCCTCTCAACTTCATGGCTAATAAATGTGGGAAAAGTAGAAACAATGACATAATTTATTTTCTTGGACTCCAAAATCATTGTGGATATTGAGTGCAGCAATGAAATTAAAAGACCCTTGCTCCTTGGAAGAAAAGCTATGACAAACCTAGACAGTGTATTAGAAAGAAGAGACATCACTTTGCCAACAAAGGTCCATATAGCCAAAGCTATCATTTTTGCAGTAGTTATGTATGGCATTCCGTCCCACCACTTCATGGGAAATAGATGGGGAAACAGTGGAAACAGTGTCAGACTTTATTTTTCTGGGCTCCAAAATCACTACAGATGGTGACTGCAGCCATGAAATTAAAAGACTCTTACTCCTTGGAAGGAAAGTTATGACCAACCTAGATAGCATATTCAAAAGCAGAGACATTACTTGGCCAACAAAGGTTCATCTAGTCAAGGCTATGGTTTTTCCTGTGGTCGTGTATGGATGTGAGAGTTGGACTGTGAAGAAGGCTGAGAGCCGAAGAACTGATGCTTTTGAACTGTGGTGTTGGAGAAGACTCTTGAAAGTCCCTTGGGCTGCAAGGAGATCCAACCAGTCCATTGTGAAGGAGATCAGCCCTGGGATTTCTTTGGAAGGAATGATGCTAAAGCTGAAAGTCCAGTACTTTGGCCACCTCATGCGAAGAGTTGACTCATTGGAAAAGACTCTGATGCTGGGAGGGATTGGGGGCAGGAGGAGAAGGGGACGACAGAGGATGAGATGGCTGGATGGCATCACTGACTCGATGGACATGAGTCTGGGTGAACTCCGGGAGTTGGTGATGCTCAGGGAGGCCTGGTGTACTGCGATTTATGGAGTCGCAAAGAGTCGGACATGACTGAGCAACTGATCTGATCTGATCTGATCTGATGTACAGATATGAGAGATGGACCATAATAAAGAAGATTAAGCATGAAAGAATAGATGCTTTTGAATTGTGGTGCTGGAGAAAACTCTTGAGAGTCCCTTGGACTGCAAGGAGATCCAACCAGTTCATCCTAAAGAAAATCTGTCCGGAATATTCATTGGAAGGACTGGTACCGAAGCTGAAGCTCCAGTACTTACCATGTGATGTGAAGTCAGTCTTTCCCAACTCCATGTGAAAGATAGTGATGCTGGGAAAGATTGAGGGCAAGAGGTGAAGGGAATGAAAGAAGATGAGATGATCGGATGGCATCACTGACTCCATAGACATGAGTTGGAGCAAACTCTGGGAGACAGCTAAGGATGGGGAAGCCTGGAATGCTGCAGTTCATGTGGTTGCAAACAGCTGGACATGACTTAGGGACTGAACAACAAGTTCCCTACTTCAAATGCTCCAGTACAGGAACAACTCATCACACACTAGAAAGAAGTAAAGTAACGCTACCACAGAAAGAAAATAATTCCCCAGAAACAAAGCCTCAAAGCACAGGATATTGCATTCTGGTGTTAGTTGCTCAGTCATGGCTGACTCTTTGTGACCCCATGGACTGTAGCCCACCAGGCTCCACTGTCCATGGAATTCTCTAGTCAAGAATACTATTCCCTGCTCCAGGGGATCTTCCCAACTCAGGGATCAAACCAAAGTCTCCCACATTGCAGGCAGATTCTTTACCATATGAACTCAAAGTATCTGCCATGAAGAAACTACAATTTGAGTTCAAAGAATCTGCCATGAAGAAACTTCAGTTCAGTTCAGTTCAATTCAGTCGCTCAGTCGTGTCTGACTCTTTGTGACCCCATGAATCGCAGCACGCCAGGCCTCCCTGTCCATCACCAACTCCCGGAGTTCACTGAGACTCACGTCCATCGAGTCAGTGATGCCATCCAGCCATCTCATCCTCTGTCGTCCCCTTCTCCTCTTGCCCCCAATCCCTCCCAGCATCAGAGTCTTTTCCAATGAGTCAACTCTTCGCATGAGGTGGCCAAAGTACTGGACTTTCAGCTTTAGCATCATTCCATCCAAAGAAATCCCAGGGCTGATCTCCTTCACAATGGACTGGTTGGATCTCCTTGGAGTCCAAGGGACTCTCAAGAGTCTTCTCCAACACCACAGTTCAAAAGCATCAATTCTTCCATGCTCAGCCTTCTTCACAGTCCAAGGCTCACATCTATACATGACCACAGGAAAAACCATAGCCTTGACAAGATGGACCTTTGTTGGCAAAGTAATGTCTCTGCTTTTGAATATGCTATTTAGGTTGGTAAAACTTTTCTTCCGAGGAGTAAGTGTCTTTTAATTTCATGGCTGCAGTCACCATCTGCAGTGATTTTGGAGCCCAGAAAAATAAAGTCTGACACTGTTTTCACTGTTTCCCCATCTATTTCCCATGAAGTGATGGGACCGGATGCCAAGATCTTCATTTTCTGAATGTTGAGCTTTAAGCCAACTTTTTCACTCTCCACTTTCACTTTCATCAAGAGGATTTTTAGCTCCTCTTCACTTTCTGCCATAAGGGTGGTGTCATCTGCATACCTGAGGTTATTGATATTTCTCCCAGCAATCTTGATTCCAGCTTGTGCTTCTTCCAGTCCAGCGTTTCTCATGATGTACTCTGCATATAAGTTAAATAAACAGGGTGACAATATACAGCCTTGACGAACTCCTTTTACTATTTGGAACCAGTCTGTTGTTCCATGTCCAGTTCTAACTGTTGCTTCCTGACCTGCATACAAATTTCTCAAGAGGCAGATCAGGTGGTCTGGTATTCCCATCTCTTGAAGAATTTTCCACAGTTTATTGTGATCCACACAGTCAAAGGCTTTAGCATAGTCAATAAAGCAGAAATAGATGCTTTTCTGGAACTCTCTTGCTTTTTCCATGATCCAGCAGATGCTGACAATTTGATCTCTGGTTCCTCTGCCTTTTCTAAAACCAGCTTGAACATCAGGACGTTCACAGTTCACATATTGCTGAAGCCTGGCTTGGAGAATTTTGAGCATGCTATTGATACTTCACAGAATAAGCTTCTCTAAATTTAGACAGACAATCCATACAATGTGATAAGATGGGTTAAAATATTTTATAATGAGGGGATAAATTACAACTATTTACTTCAGATATAAATATGGAATTCTTAATGGTTTTAACTGAGCTTCCCAGGTGGTGCAATGGTGAAGAATCTGCCTGCCAATGCAGCAGACACAAGAGACATGAATTTGATCCCTGGGTTGGAAGATCACTTAGACTAGGGAATGGCAACCCACTCCAATATTCTTGCCTGGAAAATTCCATGGTCAGAGAAGCCCGGTGAGTTACAGTTTGTGGGTTCTCAAAGAGCACACACACTGAGCGACTGAGCACAAACACACAAACACACACACACACACACACACACACACACACATATACATGAGAAACCAAAGAGGGCACTGCCCAATGTTTTGGATTACATAAACAAAGTAGTCCCTCTTATAAAAAGGGAAATAAAATTTTGATAAGAATATTATGGGCTGTGTCCTTACAAAATGTCAATGCACTGACCAGCAAAGATAACGATTCAAGACAGTTACCTCAGTCTCACTTATTGGAGAAATCTCAAAGTTGGGGTTGGGATAAGATGCTGGGAGTTTAGACTCTGGTAGGATTAGGGAATGGAGAAGAATTAATAAAAACTGAATTTGCCTGGCTTATAACCTGGTCTCCTGGGAACAGAGAATGAACAGGAAAAACAAAACAAAACAAAACAAAACTTTTTGTCCAGACTAAGTCCCACAGGGAATTCATGTGCCTGTAGTTCATTTATCAAGAGGGAAATGTACCTAATGAGCACATGTAAAGCATTGTAAATGTCTCCTCTGCTGCATCCCTGAGCTTGTACAGCCTGGGCGTGGAGTAGACTAACTGTTGCATTTGGAGTCCTAAGTCTGAGTAAAGAAGCAGTGCTTTACCCCCTCCTTCCTGCTCTCTCAGCTGAAGACAGAGCTTCAGTCTCCATTATCATCCACCCAGAAGGGATTCAGACTTCCATAAGGAGCCCTCTGTTCATAGTCCCATGCAGGTGAGTCTGAGACCTCAAAAGATACTGCTAAAAATGTTCAGATAAAAAGAAATCCAAAAAATGTACATTAGAAACAACTCATCCTAACTCAGTGTCCAGAGACCACTATGGCTGTTTGCTTGGTTGATTAAAATATCAATATATTTTATGATGCTAGAAAGACAAGTGGACATTGAATTCAATGACAGTGTTCAGTGGAATGGAATGGAAGCCCAAAGAGAAGAGGGATGAGAGGCATAAAGTGTTTGAGTAAAAGTAGAACTTATGCCCAATATTTTATTAAATAATTGGGGTGAAAAATATTGTGCATGTGTGCTTTCTAAGTTGGTTCAGTTTTGTTCAACTCTTTGCAATCCTATGGATTTCAGACCACCAGGCTCCTCAGTCCATGGGATTTTCCAGGCAAGAATACTGGAGTGGGTTGCCATTTCCTCCTCCAAGGGATCTTCCCGACCCAGGGATCGAATCTGCATCTCTCACATTTGCTGCATTGGCAGGGAGGTTCTTTACTACTAGTGCCACCTGGGAAGTCCTAAATATATCGGGTATTAGCTTTGGAGTGATGCAGAATGAATTTAAGACATTCTTTTATGACTTTTATGGTGGGGATTTTTTTTTCTCACCAACTGGTTGTTTGCCATTTAGTTATTTTATTAGGTACAAATGTATTTGAGAGGAATTGTGAGTCTATATAAATTTTGTGTGGTCAAATCTAGCAATCATTTATATTATGTTTTATGCATTTCTAGTGTATCAATACTACAAAAATATAAGAAAGTGAAGTTCAAATTCTGGCTCTAACTGTGGATGACTTCGTCCCCCAGGGTACATCTAACAATGTCCAGAGTCTTTTATGACTGTGACATATTGAGGGCTCGATAAATGTCAGGGATGCTGTAAACATCCCACAATGCACAGGACAGACCCTCACCTCAAATAATGATCTGGTCTAGAATGTCAATTGTGCCAACTCTGGGGAACCCTGAATTAAAGAATACCTGTATTTTGAATATTTATTGCTATCTTCAATTTTTTCCTTAAAATGTTGTAACATTTTCTTTACATTTCCTGCCAGAGAAGTTATAGAGGACTCCTAGTTCAGAAGCACTCAGCCTCAAACTGACAAATATATTTTCCACAGGAGAATGATATGAAAGAGATTCTGTGTTGGTTTCTCAAGTCATATACTAGATTAGAGCAAAACTTTGAGTATGTGGTCACCATTTTGATTTCCCTGTTATTATTTTATACCCATATATTACATGTCATTCTGTCTATAGTAAATAGACTTTCAAATACTTTTTTTAAACAAATGATTGCTTTTCAATTGACTTTTGGGGCATATTCTTGACCAAAAATTTTAAGAATATTTTAGTTAGATTGGTGGGTGAGTGGAAGGGAGATTATATACCAAAACATTCTATGAATGTAATATATCATATTATTCTTATTTGTAGGTCACTGTCAATGTAATTAATTCATATCAATGTCATGAATCATTACTGTTATATCTACTGCTCAATTAATTTTCAATACTTCATTTAATTTTTCTGATTACACTTGCTTCAGAATCATACTATTTAACCTGGTTTCATTCTCTTTGTCATATTTTTACTTCCTAGCTTTTCATTTTTCTAAATTACTTTTGGTACAAGTGCACATCTAGTCACACACTTGTGTATATAATTCAATGTCCTCAGATGACTAATACAAAGAACAGTACTCAGTGATAAGAGTAAAATTGTTACACTGTGGGTAAGTTTTATATGGATGGACCATACAGATCATTAGTTGTTGGATGAAAAGCAGAAGTAGGACTAGAGTGTGCCCACAGGACTTATGGGAAAAGTGATCAAAACCCAAGCATAACAAAGAGATGATGTCACTCTTCGGGAAAAGGGAGAGTCTTGCCTTGTCTACTGTCAGACCTATAAAACCAATTAGTCAAATAGGTATTAAGCAACCCCAGAAAAATAAGTATTTCTGCCTGATATTAAAGAAGGTCAATATTCAATCCATATTTCATTATGCTTTCTATATATCCATTTGTGAAATGTTGGCTCAGTCCTTTTGCCCACTTTCTGTTGGGCTATCCAATCTTCAAATGTTTCAAATCATAAAGATATCACTATTTTATCATTTGAATAAATATTTTTGATTTGTTATTATTTTTCCTGGATATCCAGGAAAAAATAAATTAAAACAAACAAACAAACAAACAAACAAAAAAACAGCACATGAAATGTCACCAGGACCGAAGAAACCTCTTTACCACAGTCTCTCAGGAGACATTTGAGTTTTTTAGGTCTTTATTCCCTCTTGTGTCCATTGCTCTCTCTCTTTCTACCCCCTCCCCAATCCCTCTTTGTCTCCTGATGTACACATATACTTTAAAATTCAAGTTTTGAGACAAGATAAATATATATATATATATATATATATATATATTTATTTATTTATATATATATATATAGAGAGAGAGAGAGATGTACATACATTGAACAAGTTTTTTATTTTATATTGGAGTAAAGCCAATTAACAATGTTGTGATAGTTTCAGATGAACAGCAAAGGGACTCAGCCATACTTATACATGTATCCATTCTCCCCTAAACTCCCCTTCCATCCAGACTGAGACAACGTGGAGCAGAGTTCCCTGTGTTATGCAGCAGGACCTTGTTGGTTATCCACTTTAAATATAGCACTGTGTTCATGTCCATCCCAAACTCTCTAACTGTCCCTTCCCCTCATCTTTCCCCCTGGCAACCATAGGTTCACATTCAACTACTTCTTAATGATCTTTAATACAAGTGTAAAATGGCCATACCAAAATTAAATTCCAAGTATATTGGTACCAAGAATACTTACAAACTGGAATTTTTGGATATCACTTTATATAACCTGATCTTATCAATGGGAGTTGTATCAAACTCTAACTTAATCAAGGTAGCTAGGGATGAGGGGTGAAAAACATAGAAGTAACATAGCTTAGATGGCCAGTGTCTACTGTGTGTGTGTGTGTGTGCCTGTGTGTGTGTGTGCGCATGTGTGTGCGTGTGCGCATGTGTGTGCCTGTGTGTATGTGTGTGTGTGTGTGCACGCATGTGTGTGTGTGCCTGTGTGTGTGTGTGGTGCCTGGTGGAGTATGAGAAGTCCTCACAGCAGTTGTACTGAGTTCATGTATTCCAAGGTGACTCCAAGAATCTGCCTGCATTCAGGAGACCTGGGGCCAATCCCTGGGTTGGGAAGATCACCTGAAGGAGGGCATGGGAACCCACTCCAGTATTCTTGACTGGAGAATCCCATGGGCACAGGAGCCTGGCGGGGTGTAGTCCTCGGGGTCATAAAGAGTCAGACATGCCTGAAGCAGCTGGGCACAGCAAGGTCAACAAAAGTGATCCATTTAAACACATTGGACATCCCTGCAGTAATTTCATAAAGTACTAGTTACATGCAGTGGATGAAAGTCTTATGATTTGAAGTTTCAGCACCACCAGGGAAGTCACCTTGTTCCTCAGTGTCCTCTGACACCATCTCTCCTCATTCCCTCTTGCCCTATGCCCTCCCTACATTGGTTTCCTTTTTTCTCTTAAACTTGAACTCTTTAAACAAGCACTTTCCTCAGTGCATTTGCACTGGCTATCCTCCCTGTCAAGCATACACTTCATCTGATATGTTCATGGCTCCTACTCTTTCATCCTTGAATCTAAAAAACAGCATGCCTTCTCTGCTCTTTCCATAAAACCTTTCAGGTTTCTTCATAGCAACAGTCAACATTCAAAAGTTAACATAAGCTATATATATACATATTCAATATATATTCACATATATATTCACATATATATGGACTTCTCTGGTGGCTCAGCAGTAAAGAACCCGCCTGCAATGCAGGAAACTCAGAAGACCGGGGTTCTATGTTTGGGTGGGGAAGATCCCTGAGGAAGACATGGCAACCCACTCCAATGTTCTTGCCTGGAAAACCTCATGGACAGAAGAGCCTGGAGGGCTACAGTGCATGGAGTGGGAAAGAAGCCCCTGAGCACACACATACCCACACACATATAAGACTTATGTTTACTTTGTGACTGGATTCTTAGAGATTTTGTTGTTTAGAACCCTATACTCATTGCCAAGACATCACCTGGAACATGATCATCACTCAGTTCATAATCCCCAAATGAATGAAAGTATTTCTTATGTGGAATAGATGACATCCCGGGAAAGAAGCAGCAAGTGGGACAACCTTGTCAGTTCCAGATGACACAGAAATTCCCTAAAGGGGAGCAAATCCATGAACAAAGCAGAACTTAGTTAAGCAAATATATTTAAATACAATTAGGCAAAATATAAATAATAGTTTTTCAATGATGTGAGCAATGTCTTTTTTTGTGAAAATTAGACATGATATTTTCCCCTTTCCTTTAGGTCACCTCCACCACATGGTACCAAGGAACCTAACACATGTTTCAGGTTTTCTTCTTCTGGGATTCTCAGAGGAAACAGACCTGCAGCCCATCATATTTGGGCTTTTCCTCTCCATGTACCTGATTACTGTGTTTGGAAACCTGCTCATCATCCTGGCCGTCAGCTCAGACTCCCACCTGCACAACCCCATGTACTTCTTCCTCTCCAACCTGTCCTTTGTAGACATCTGTTTCACCTCCACGACCATCCCAAAGATGCTGTGGAACATCCAGACCCAGAACAAAGTTATCACCTATGAAGGTTGCATCACCCAGGTGTATTTTTTCACACTTTTTTTAGGGTTGGATGACTTCCTCCTAACAGTGATGGCTTTTGACCGATTTGTAGCCATCTGCCACCCTCTGTACTACAAGGTCATCATGAGTGCCCAGCTCTGTGGACTGCTGGTTCTTGTTTCCTGGGTCATCAATGTCCTACATTTCTTCTTGCAAACTTTAATGGTGTTGAGTTTGTCCTTCAGCAGAGAGGTGATAATCCCTCACTATTTCTGTGAACTGAAACAGTTGGTCCAACTTGCCTGTTCTGACACTTTTCTTAATGACATGGTGATGTATTTTGCTACTGTCCTGCTGGGAGGTGCTCCCTTAGCTGGTATCCTTTACTCTTACTCTAGGATAGTTTCCACCATATGTGAAATCTCATCAGCTCAGGGGAAGTATAAAGCATTTTCCACTTGTGCATCTCATCTCTCAGTTGTCTCTTTATTTTATTGTACGTGCTTAGGAGTATACCTTAGCTCTGCTGCTACCCAAAGCTCACATTCAAGTGCAACGGCCTCGGTGATGTACACTGTGGTCACACCCATGCTGAACCCCTTCATCTACAGTCTGAGGAACAAGGACATAAAGACTGCTCTGAAAGCATTCTTTAGGAGGACAATGATTAAAACACCAGTTGTCCTAAGCTGATGAAGGGAGCATGACTGGAAGATTTAAAACCTCACAGGCAGAAATTGCAATTTTTGAGATCAGATTGTGGAAGCAGATGTTGCTTTGTCCTTTATTTCTTGAAATTTCCATTTATTTGATCTCACCTCTTTCATATAATTTATGTAACTCATTTGATTAAGCTTAGTGATTTCCCTCTTATTCAAGAGTTATTTTAATAAAGGATAGTCATGAGTTGTATTGCTCCTATGTGGGGAAAACTACTGAAAACATTCACCGCTATCTGTGTGTTTATAACAAGGAAAATTTCAGACCATTGATTTCATGTTTGTGTACATCATTCCTTTGTATTATCACTTTAGCTGCTTTTTCTGATGTTTTGGACTTTGACATACACTGTGTATTGCTAGTTGTCACTGTATTTTATTTGCCTCTTTAGGATTCTCTTCCTTATTCAGTTTTGTTTCCACAATACCTATCACGTGTGTCCATGCTTTGCTCAGTCATGTCTCTTTGTAACTTTTTGACTGTAGTCTGCCAGGCTCCTCTGTCCATGGGATTCTCCAGGCAAGATAACTGGAGCGAGTTGCCATTTCCTCCTCCAGGGGATCCTCCTGAACCAGGGATCAAACACCATATCTTAGGTCTCCTGCATTGGCAGACAGGGGTTCTTTACCACTAGCGTCAGCTGGAAAGCCCTTGAAGCATCAAGTTCAGTTCAGTTCAGTCGCTCAGTCACGTCTGACTCTTTGCAACCCCATGGACTGCAGCACTCCAGTCTTCCCTGTCCATCACGAACTGCTGGAGTTTACTCAAACTCATGTCTATTGAGTCAGTGATGCCATCCAACCATCTCATCCCCTTCTCCTCCCACCTTCAATCTTTCCCAGCATCAGAGTCTTTTCAAATGATTCAGTTCTTTACATCAGGTGGCCAAAGTATTGGAGTTTCAGCTTTAGTATCAGTCCTTCCAATGAATATTCAAGACTGATTTCCTTGAAGACTTGTTGGATCTTCTTGCTGTCCAAGGGACTCTCAAGAGTCTTCTCCAAACCATAATTCAAAAGTATCAATTATTTGACCCTCAGCTTTCTTTATAGTCCAATGTTCACATCCATACATGACCACTGGATAAACCATATCTTTGACTAGATGGACCTTTGTTGGCAAAGTAATGTCTCTGCTTTTCAATATGCTATCTAGGTTGGTCATAACTTTCCTTCCAAGGAGCAAGTGTCTTTTAATTTCATGACTGCAGTCACCATCTGCAGTGATTTTGAAGCCCCCCAAAACAAAGTCTGACACTGTTTCCACTGTTTACCCATCTATTTTCCATGAATTGATGGGACCAGGTGCCATGATCTTAGTTTTCTGAATGTTGAGCTTTTTCACTCTCCTCTTTCACTTTCATCAAGAGGCTCTTTAGTTCTTCTTCGCTTTCTGCCATAAGGGTAGTGTCATCTGCATATCTGAGGTTATTGATATCTCTCCAGACAATCTTGATTCCAGCTTGGCTTCATCCAGCCCGTGTTTCTTATGATGTACTCTTCATATAAGTTAAATATAAAGCCTTGACACACTCTTTTCCTTATTTGGAACAGTCTGTTGTTCCATGTCCAGTTTTAACTGTTGCTTCTTGACCTACATACAGATTTCTCAAGAGGCAGGTCAGGTCGTCTTGTATTCCTATCTCTTGAAAATTTTTCCACAGTTTGTTGTGATCCACACAGTCAAAGGCTTTGGCATGGTTTATAAAGCAGAAGTAGATGTTTTTCTGGAACTATCTTGCTTTTTCAATGACCCAGTGGATGTTGGCAATTTGATCTTTGGTTCCTCTGTCTTTTCTAAGTCCAACTTGAACATCTGGAATTTCAAGAAATAGATGGACAACATGAAAATGAAATATTTTGCAAAGTAACATTAAGTGTATTTAAACATTCTTTTTTTATATCACACATATCTATTATATATTATATATTATTATATTATTAAACATATATTATATTATTATATTATAATATATAGTATTATACTATATAATATATATTATATTATTATATTATAATATATAGTATAATACTATATAATATATATTATATTTATTCAAACTTGTGTTCTCTTGTAAACTCTACCTGAAGACATGTATATGGTAATATATTTGAGTCGTTCAATATAATTATGTGTGTGATATTAAAAAAAATGTTTAAATACCCTTAATGTTACTTTTGAGTTTTAACATCCTGGAGGCTCAGCAGGCTGAAGGATTCAGGTTAGAACCTTCATGTTTTTCTATCTTTGTCCAGTAGGTGGCGACATGATATAGCTTTTTTTTTTCCCCCCATTTCTATCTGAGCTGCCTATGGTTATGAATCTGCACTTTAGACCCTCCATGGCCTCTGTCAGAGGAGTTACCCTGTGCCCTAGCTATTGCTTCTTGTGCCTCTGGGGTATGGTACCTTGCTGTTGTCAGTGCTTCTGGTGTGCTGCTTGAGATGCAGGGTGGGTAGTTTTCTGATATGCTTGTGATGCTTTTCTGTGTAGCTTCTCTGAGATCTCCTGAGTCACAGCTTCTGCTGCCGTATGAGGCAGGATGATGGTAGTCGGTGGAGCTGGGGTGGTAGGGGTTCTGTGGCATGTCCAGTGTGGAAAGGTTGACCAGCTGTAACACTGCAGATATGGAGGTGGGAGAGGGGGGCACAGGGTCATGGACACCTAGGTAGCTGGGGGCGGGGTCCCATGCCCCACTGCCACCTCTGCTCCTCCCTCTGCTGCAGGCACCCGATGCTGGTATACCACAGTTGGTGCCCCCTCTCCTGCTGCTTCTACTTTCCTTGGGGTTGAATTTATAAAAACCAAAAGGAAACACAGCCAGTAAGCTCTGAGACTGAATCCATAAGACACCTAAAAGAGGACAAAGCCAGGAAGCTTTGTGATGTTGGTTTTAGTAATATCTTTTCTAGATGTATATCTCCTCAGGCAAGGGAAACAAAACCAGGAGTAAACAATGATACTATATCATACTAAGAAAACATTGTATAGAAAAGGAAATCATTAACAAAATGAAAAGACAAACTACCAAATGGAAGAAGATATATACAAGGGATATATCTGATAAGCAGTTGATGTTAAAATATACAAATAACTAACATAAAAATAGCAACAAAAGAACTAGATTTTAAAATGAGCAAAGAATCTTAATAGGTTTTTTTTAAAGAATACTGGAGTAGGTAGTCTATCCCTTCTGCCTGGGATCTTCCTGACCCAGGGATCAAACCAGTGTCTCCTGCATTGCAGGTGGATTCTTTACAGCAGAGCTACCAAGGAAGCTCTCAAAAAGACATGCAAATGATCAACTGACACAGAAAGAAATATTTAATATCACTCTAAAAAATCCCTTACTTATAAATGACTTCTGTTCCAAGAGTGTGTTCGTTAAGTCCTATTTGTTCATCAGATCAGATCAAATCAGATCAGTCACTCAGTCGTCTCCGACTCTTTGCGACCCCATGAATCGCAGTACACCAGGCCTCCCTGTCCATCACCGTCTCCCGGAGTTCACCCAGACTCACGTCCATCGAGTCAGTTATGCCATCCAGCCATCTCATCCTCTGTCGTCCCCTTCTCCTCTTGCCGCCAATACCTCCCAGCATCACAGTCTTTTCCAATGGGTCAACTCTTCGCATCAGGTAGCCAAAGTACTGGAGTTTCAGCTTTAGCATCATTCCTTCCAAAGAAATCCCAGGGCTGATGTCCTTCAGAATGGACTGGTTGGATCTCCTTGCAGTCCAAGGGACTCTCAAGAGTCTTCTCCAACACCACAGTTCAAAAGCATCAATTCTTCGGCGCTCAGCCTTCTTCACAGTCCAACTCTCACATCCATACCTGACCACAGGAAAAACCATAGCCTTGACTAGACAGACCTTATAAGTCCAACAAAGTTAGCCTAGGCACCTAACTTTTACAGATAATGCCAAACGCGAGAACTAATTTACATGGCTGGATATGTGAACACATGGTCACATTTTAAAAGTTAGCAACTTGAAGTTTCATATGTAAGGGACTTACTGTAATTATTAAGGAAATACAAATCAAAACCACAGTGAGAATTTATCTCATGCCTGTTACAATGGCATTATCAAAAAGGCAAGAAATAAGTGTTGGTGATCATATGGAGAAAAGGGAAACATTTTTATTGTAGAGAGTATCTTTTCTCCATCATATGCTATTGGCTTATTTTAAGCTAATTGTCCATATATGTGTGCCTCGTTGGTGTGAATTTAAATTGGTACAGCTACAATGGAAAACAAAATATAGGTTCCTCAAATAATTAGAAACTATCATATGATCAGCTTCTCTGGTGGCTCAGATGGTAAAGCGTCTGCCTGCAATGTGGGAGACCCGGGTTCGATTCCTGGGTCTGGAAGATCCCCTGGAGAAGGAAATGGCAATCCACTCCAGCACTCTTGCCTGGAAAATTCCATGGATGGAGCAGCCTGATAGGCTACAGTCCATGGGGCTGCAAAGAGTCTATTCCACTCCTGAGTATTTATTCCCAAACATGAAAGCACTAATTTTTAAAGATAAATGAACCCTTAAGTTGATCACAGTAGGATTTAAAATAGTCAAGATATAAGGAAAATATCTAGGCCCATCAATGTATGGGCTTCCCTTGTGGCTCAGCTGGTAAATAATCTGCCTGCAATACAGGAGACCCTGGGTTGGAAAGGCTACCCACTCCAGTATTCTAGCCTGGAGAATTCCATGGACTGTGTAGTCTATGGGGTGGCAAAGACTCAGACATGACTGAGTGACTTTCACTTTCTATCAATGGATGAATGTATAAAAAAGATGTTATACATCTGTATATGAGTATATATGTATATATATACATACATACATACATACACAATGGAATACTACTCAGAATGAAAAAGATGAAAGTTTTCATTTGCAACAATATGGATGAAATTTAAGGGTGTTTTACCAAGTAAAATAAATCAGAGAGAGGAAGACAAATATCCTTTGATTTCACTCATATGTGAAATAGAACAAACAGACAAACAAAGCTAGTAAATGAGCACTCCAAAGCAAACAAGAGCTAACATGTAGGTACAGAGAACAGAGTTCTTTGCATGAGGGAAAGGGGACTGAGGGGAGGGTGAATTGCTTAAAGGGGATGGACATTATCATGATGAATGGAAACTGAAATTTTGCTTGGGAGTGCTCTGTCCTGTACACAGAAGTAAAAAAAAGAAATGTTTGTACACATGAAACTTATATGACATTATCTCAATGAATGATATATCATTAAAAATAAATGAAAAAAAATACAGACACATATACATTGGTGTTTTCCAAGATCATTCATCTACTAAAATTGGAAGAAAAAATAAATCATTACTGAATTGAAATTATACCTGTTTGTTGAGATGGCCCTAAGTGAAGCTTTCTTTGTACCTATGTCTTATGAAATGTGACACTGAAGCACTTTTCATTAGGAGGAGGTGTCTCTTTATCCAGCTTTGTATCTGGGCTAGACTTAGAAGTTTTATTTGCTTGAGCCCATAGAATTCTAGGTTCATCAACCTCATCAGAACTGATTCAAATGCATTCCTTTTTATGGCTGAGGAATATTCCATTGTGTATATGTACCACACTACTTCACTCATTCATCTGTTAACAGACATCTATGTTGCTTCCATGTTCTAGCTATTGTAAATAGTGCTAAATGAACAATGGAACACGTGTGTCTTCTTCAATTTTGGTTTCCTCAGGGTATATGTCTAGGAGTGGAATTGATTTATGTCATCAAGTGTTCTGCCTATGTTTTCCTCTAAGAGTTGGTGATGGACAGGAAAGCCATGTGTGCTGCAGTCCATGGGGCACAAAGTGTCAGACATGACTGGGCAACTGAACTTAATTGAAAGGCCAACATTGTGAAGGTGAGAAAATTTATTCCAGAGTAGCATTTCTCTAAATTCACTATTCCTAAAAATTTCCAAGGATTGTAGTTTAATTTCAAATTATTTTTCAGCAGGTCTGATCAGGCACCCACAGACCCTTCATATCTAACAAGATGCTAAGTGCTGATGCTTCAGGTCCTCATCTGTGGATCACAGTTTGGGTAGCGAATAAGTGGTCCTATGTTAGATTCAGTTATAGAAAGACTTAGGTATTCAACAAAATCTTCCTTGTATGTAATCTTGAAAACAATCCAGGATGTCTTTTGTTTGTTTGTTTTCTTTTATTTTCTGGCCACATGGCATGTGAGACCTTAGTTCCCCAACCAGGGATAGAACCCATTGTCCCTTGCATTGGAAGCACAGATCCTTAACCACTGGACTACCAGGGAAGTACCTTCCGTGTATGTAATTTTGAAAGATAAGATTTTCACTCATTTTTATAGGTAGTGATAAAGTTTTTGTTGATTTTTATGGAAATATTAAGTGACATAAAATAATTTCTATTAGAAAAAGACTTTGCAGTAGGCAGAACAAGATCCTCCAAAAGATGTCCACATGCTAAGAACTTTGGAATACCCTAACTTACATAGCTGGCATAATTACAATAGCTCATGAAATACAGTTTATCTTGATGTAGGACTATTAGCACAGATATGCAGATTGGACTAGTATAATCACAATAGATTTTCTAAATGTGATTGAGAAAGGAAGAAGACTTGGAGTCAGACATTTAAAACTGTAGCCATCTGGATTTGAGGACAGAGGAGGAGCCATGAGTTAAGCAATGCTGGTGACAATTAGAAGTAAAATATTAACAAGATATTGAAAACAAGATATTGAATGCATTCTCCTCTGGAGCATTCAGAAGAATCACAGTGTTGCAGACATCTTCATTTTTGCTCAATGGGACTTCAGGATTTTTGTCTCATAGAACTTTATGATAGGTACTTCTAATTTGGTAGTGTTGTAATTTGTTAAAGAAGCAATAGGAGTCTAACATAGATATTTGTCCAAGCATATGCTGTTCCTGCTAACATATTATATTTCAGATGGTAAAGAATCCACCTGCAATGCAGGATACCTGGGTTCAATTCCTAGGTTGGGATAATCCCTTGGAGAAGGGAACGACAACAAACTCCTGTATTCTTGCCTGGAGAATTCCATGGAAAGACCATTCATGGAGTCAAGAATTAAAATTTTCTGGCTGTGCATTGTTAAGGGTAGTATGTTAATCATACAAAAATTGGTGAGAGACAACTCCTCTAACTAGGAAGAAAGCAAAGTGACATATATGGATTTAGGAACAGTGAAATTTAAATATAGCAATTAACATTTGAGAAATCCAGTTTTGTTTGTTATTCTTATAAACTAAAGACTGTTGTTCAGTCACTAAGTCATGTCCAACTCTTTGCAACCCCATGGACTGCACCACGCCAGGCCTCCCTGTCCTTCGCCATCTCCCAGATCTTGCTCAAATTCATGTCCAATGAGTCAGTGATGAAATCCAACCATCTAATCCTTTGCCACCTCCTTCTCCTTTTACCTTTAATCTTTCCCAGCATCAGGGTCTTTTCCAATGAGTTGACTCTTCGCGTCAGGTGGCCAAAGTATTAGCACTTCAGCCTCAGCTTCAGTCCTTCCACTGAATATTCGGGGTTGATTTCCTGTAGGACTGACTGGTTTGATCTCTTTTCAGACCAAGGAACTCTCAAGAGTCTTCTCCAGCACCACAGTTGGATAGCATCAATTCTTTGGTGCTCAGCCCTTTTTATGGTACAACTCTCATCTAATCACGATCCATGATAAACTAAAGACTAACCTACTTACATAAAAGGAAGAAATTGACATAAAGTTGTTCAAGACAGAAGACCACTACAACTGCACACACCATCATGGAGGAGCCTTTAAAACACAAAATGGAGCCTGACAGCTGACAATAGACCCATGAGGAAACAATCATAACTCAGATCAACTCCCTGTCATAGAAACTCATTAGATAAAAGATTCATTACACTAAATCATTGCTTTTAGGATGATGTGCTATGTTGCAACAGCTAACTAATACTACAGTCCAAGTGAATAGAACTGAAGGAAAGGCAATTGTTGTGATTATGTCATACAATTTTATTAAAAAGGGATTCCATTTAGATTTCCTTGTAGGTAAGCAAGAAAGGTTAAAAGGATATGCTTGTTTGTGAAAACTTGTGCCTTTATCACAGGACTAGATGGAAATTTAAATCTAGAGAGCCATAATTTGGAGATATATATCATCTATATAATATTATATATATCATGTACATCATATAAATATGATATTTAAATTATTCATTCACAACTCTTTTACTGGTTATCACAGAAATGGAATGGGGGAAATATTTCGTGTAGAGCAATGGAAGGAGTTGTTTATTTGTAGGCAACAATGGAAATATTCAAGCAGAATGATATAATTACCCCCAAAAAATCCTTCACCTCCACGATAAACCCCTTTACAAACAGACACTAAATCGTATACATCAATAAGTAAATGGACACCATGAAAACATCTCTTGCAAATATATAACCTGACACAAATTTTTGCTAACTCATACTTAAGGTCTTCTATGACTCTAGGTCTTATGTCAAACTCTTTATTGAAATCTTTGTTTCACATAGATGCCAATCAGAGTCGTGTGTTTGATGTTCAGTTTTACCAGTAACTCCTGTAGGCAATGTGGACACTGAGCTATTAATAAATAGAGACTAGTACACTGTTAGGGAGTAAAATCAGATGACCAATTATGAAATACACTACCTGCTAACATTTACATTTTTGGGAAGAGCAGTTATGGTAGTGACCTTCCAAGATATGAAGAACTAAAATGTGATAGACTGTATTTTCATATTTTATTCTTCTATGAAATTATATAATTGGTTTGGTTTCCAAGGTAGTTTTTTTTTCCCATAGAAGTAGCAAAATTCATGATGATTCCTTTAGTAAAAAGAAAGAAAGTTTAGTATATAGTGTATCATTTCAGAAGAATATTCTTAAGAAATGTGTGAAGTCTCATGAGATAAATGGAAATTTACATATATGTTTCACATGAGGTTTTGAATCAATTTGAGAGAATAGAAAAGTGACAAAAGAAACAACTTAGATAACAGAGAACAGCAAAGTTAATCAAGGATGTTTTTAAAATTGTATAGAGAAGTTGAAATCAAAGAAATGGAAATATCAGGCAATAAATTGAAGAAGCTTTTGCTATTATCACAATCTAATCAAAGAATCACATATGTGCCTATGAGGCTTTGAGCCCTGCTATCATGGGCAGTTCTTCAGCCCATGTCCTTCAGCCCAAGGACAAATGGCTCTTTTATAAATGTTACCATTCCAAAGAATCTTTTTAGAGTCCTCTTTATGTCTTTATTTCTCAGACTGTAGATGAAGGGGTTCAGCATGGGTGTGACTGCAGTGTACATCACCGAGGCAATTGTACTTGTGTGTGAGCTGTGGGTAGCAGCAGAGCTAAGGTATACTCCTAAGGCTGAACAATAAAATAAGGAGACAACTGAGAGGTGAGATGTACAGGTAGAGAATGCTTTATACTTCCCCTTAGCTGATGAGATTCCACAGATAGAGGATGAAATTTTAGAGTAAGAGTAAAGGATACCAGTCAGGGGAACACTCCCCTGAATTACAGATCCAAAATACACCATTATGTTGTTGAGAAAGGGGTCAGAATAGGCAAGTTGGATCAGCCATTTGATTTCACAGAAAAAGTGGTGGATTTCCAAGTCTGAGCAGAATGACAGCTGCAACACCATTAAGCTGTGTAACAAGGAAAACAGGGCACTCATGATCCAGGACACCAGAAGGAGCAGTCCACATACCCAGGGCTTCATGATGACCAGGTAGTGCAGGGGGTGACAGATGGCCACATACCGGTCATAGGCCATCACAGTCAGGAGGAAGTCATCTAATCCTGCAAAAAGTAAGTAAAAATAAACCTGTACGATGCAGCCTTCATAAGTAATGACTTTCCTCTGTGTCTGAGTGCTTTGCAGCATCTTTGGGATGATGGTGGAGGTGAAACAGATGTCTACAAAGGCCAGGTTGGAGAGGAAGAAGTACATGGGGGTGTGGAGGTGGAGGTCTGAGCTGACAGCCAGGATGATGAGCAGATTTCCAAACACAGTGATCAGGTACATGGAGAAGAAAACCCCAAATATGATGGGCTGCAGTTCTGTTTCCTCTGAGAATCCCAGAAGGAGAAATTGTGAAATTTGTGTCTTGTTCTCTGGTTCCATATGATGATGTGACTATTAGGAAAAAATGTGTATAACATGATAACTTTCACTCAAATTGATATTACTCAAATAGCTAAAATACCGTAATCTCCATTTTGCTGACAAAAAATTGATGTTAATATGCTGTATATAGATAAATTCTCCTTGAGGATATACCTCATTTCGCCTCTAACTCAAAGTGTTTGTCCCATTTGAGCATATTTCCAAGCAGTTCATGTTTCAGTTTTATTGAGCAACATATTGAGAGCATAAATATTCTAAGCACATATAAGTGATAAATATGTGCACATATACGGGATAAAATATCTCTATATTTTAGACATATTTAAAAACAAATCTTTCACAATCCAAGGATGGTGAAAAATGATATTCAAATAAATATATAATATGTTAAAAGATGACAGATGTATGGAGAAAACAGAAACATGTGTAAAGGAGAGAGTACTAAGAGACATTATTTTACGCTGAGTGTTCAGGCAAGGGCTTAAAACAAGGGTTTATTTGAAGAAACATTAAGAAAGGAAGAGAAGGACCTATTGTGATACTAGGAGAAGGTACTCACTAGAGTGAAAGCAGGAGGAACAATCACTGCAAAGGACCTGAGGAAGATGCTGGTTCCACATGTTCAGATCTAAACAAGGAAGCCAGTGGGAGAGAGGGATGAATAAAAGGAGGAGTGATTAGAGATGGATAGATCACAAGCTGGAATCAAGATTGCCAGGAAAAATACCAATAACCTCAGATACGCAGATGACACCACCCTTATGGCAGAATGTAAAGAGGAACTAAAGTGCGTCTTGACGAAGGTGAAGGAGGAGACTGAAAAGGCTGGCTTAAAACTCAACATTTAAAACTGAAGGAAATCAACCCTGAATATCCACTGGAAAGACTGATGCTGAAGCTGAAACTCCAATACTTTGGCCACCTGATGCGAAGAACTGAGTCATTGGAAAAGCCCCTAATGTTGGGAAGATTGCAAACAGAAGGAGAAGCAAATGACAGAGGATGAGATGGTTGTATGGCATATCGACTCAATGGACATGTGTTTGAGCAAGCTTCAGGAGATAGTGAAGGACAGGGGATCTTTGTGTGCTGCAGTCCATGGGATTGCAAAGAGTCAGACATGACTGAGCCACTGAACAACAACAACAGGAATGCTGAGGAACAAGGGGGCTTCCCTGCTACAGCTGACACTTCAGTCCACAGAGAATCCTCCATGTTGTTCCCAGCACTTTATGGATTTAGTTGCAAGGACATCCTGTGAATTATATCAGATCCTCTGCTTAGTACCATCTTTGATTGAGTTTTGACCACCGTCACCTTAGTATGCCAACTTAATTTATGAGTTCAGGTGCTTCTGCTTTAAGAACTGTTCCTATTCCACAAGGCACAGGTTCACAGACACAGTATCACCTCCAGAGCAGCTACTGTCACGAATTTCTTATCCAGAACCATCCTCCTTGGGCCATGAGTGGTTATAGCTCAAGCTGGTCAGATCAGATTAATTTTCTCCTATGTGTGTGTGTGTTTGTGTTAAGTCACTTCAGTTGTGTCTGATTTCTGTCCTGTAGCCCACCAGGATCCTCTGTCCAAGAAATTTTCAAGGCAAGAACACTGAAGTGGTTTACCATGCCCTCCTCTAGGAGATCCTCCTGACCCAGGGATTGAACCTGCGTCACTTTACATCTCCTGTAATTTTCTCCTAAACAAAGTTTAAGTGGTATGCAGAAATTCCAGTTCATAAGCTTCTGAGACAATAATAAATTTGAGGCTCCTTTTAGCTACAGCCACTTTCTGCCCTGTATGTAAAGAAATATAAAAAGTATGAGGGACAGTTAAAATGAAGGTAGAAGAGCTAACAAGCTCAAATCCTTCCTGAGACAATGTGACCAAGAAAAGCTTCCTTGGTTTGGCAACATTCCAACCTCAGCTGCATCTCCTAGATGCCCAGGAAAAATCAGAAAGAAACATACCTCTTTTCCAGGGAAAGAAACAGTTATATCTATATGATGTGAAAAAAACATACAGATTTAACATCCCAAGAGAAAAATAACCAACAAGAGTAGACTAACAATTCAAAAATGAAAATGTACAAAACACAACAAAAGTTTCATTTGTGTTATTTGAAGCAGTAGAAAATTGTCTTTCCTGTGCTTTACCAAATGATTTGACCTCTCTGTGTCATCTGATACTGAATTAGGCAAGTTCTATCTCTCTTTTCTTGTTTGAGTGAACTCTCAGAGATGGTGATGGACAGGGAGGCCTGGCGTGCTGCAATTCATGGGGTTGCAAAGCGAATGAGTGGCTGAACTGAACTGAACTGAACTGATCTCTCTTTTCTTCTGGGTCATAATTTGTTACTCTTGGGCTTAATGTTTTGACTTTTTAATAAATCCAACACTTTAATTCTAGTTCTGGGCTTTGTCCAATATACAAAAGCCTTTGCACACCATACTCCATAAATCTTGAGCAGGTCAGAAAAATTTATTCTCTTATTCTGGATAAACTTCTTTATGTGATTTAAGCCTGAGGACACTATATTTTATTTCACTGTACTGTGACCTTGCCACTATAATTTAAGATACTAATCATCAGAGACTTAATTTGCTTTATCATCAGAGACATCTGCCTGTTCACTTATTATTTTCTCAAAGGTATGTGAATATATTTGCATTTATTTAAAAATGAACTTAAGAAAATGAGTGAATTATGAAATGACAAAATATGGCTAAAATATGAAACAAATAAAAGGGTGATTTCATATAATCATAGTAAAGAAAACTGGAACAGCAAAAACTGACTGAAACATGATTTATAATATGAGTAATTAAACATTTATGACATGAATTAATAATTTAGTAAAGACCTTGACTCAAGAGAACATATAATGACCCAGAAATTTCTGGCAGATATCAGATGCTTTGTTATAATGTGTTATGATTAGAAATTAGGTCCCCTTAGGTATGAACACTATCCTTTGGGATGGTTGTATTCAATTTGGTTGGAAAAGGCTGGATTGTTGAATAAAAACTGGAATAAATGGCTATCTAGAAGGAAATTAAGTAGTTCCTTCTCTGACATATCTTTTAAAAAGGGACTAAAGACCCTAGAGTAAAAGTGAGCAATCCATTTTAGATGCATATATAAAAGTCCACAATGGAACTACATTTTTACTGATACTAGAAACACAGAGAGTTTTAAACTCAGATTTCCTCAATCTCTGTGCTATTGGACATTCTCTGCCTGTTCCTTCTCTGGGGTGGGGTCTGTCCTGTAAACTGCAGGATGTTTAGAAACATCCTTGCCCACCACTTATTTTTCATCAGTGTGACAGCAAATAATGTCTACAAATATTGGTCAAAAACCCCTGGGGAACACAATTATCCTTGGTTGAGAAGCACAGTATTAAATAAAGACTGTCAAAATATTTTTGTAGCAGTGATATAATAGTCACTTATGGATAAATAATGTTATAGGCCACCAAATGTGGGAGTCACACAGCCACACCATGTGATATTATATAGATATTAAAATAATGAACCAACATTATACTGGTTGATTGGAAGCAAGTCCCTGAGGTATTATTGAGAATGAAACAAGTGAGGAACAAATTGTAGAAAACATTAAACATAATGACTATTTGTCACTAAAATATAAAGACCATTTATGATATATCCATGATGGTATTGATGCATTTGTGTAAAAGTATATAAGTGTGTTTAAGAACACATTTTACAAAGATATTTTTCAAAACCTAAGAACTTTTGAAACAAATTATATTGATGAGAGTGCAATTATGTAAAGTGTATTGTTTTCTGGGCAACGTGCTATGTTCTAAGTTGTTTCAGTCATGTCCAATTCCATGCGACACTATGGACTATAGTTTGCCAGTAGCCACCATCTGTCCACAGGATTCTCCGAGAAAGAAGACTGGAGTGAGTTGTCATGCCCTCCTCCAGGGGATCTTCCCAACCCAGGATTTGAACCTGCATCTCTTAATTCTCCTCCATTAGTAGACAAGATCATTATCACTAGCACCATCTGGGAAGCCCCTTTATGAACAATAGAACATAATAAAATTGAATGAAAATCTACAATTAACTGATCAAAAGACACAAAAGAGTAAAAATTTAACAGTATTACATGGATCACTAATTTAAGATCAAATTGCCAAAGATTTGGAAATGAAACAATATAACATAAGAACATTTACAATGTGAGGAAGAAGAAGTATCTAAATTATAATTTTATCTTAAATGTAGATAGAAGAATTCAAATATGCTTAGAATATAAGCAAATGGTAAAAAGTTAAGATCAGGTGATGCAACTTATAGGTAAAGGTTTAATGAGAAGGCCAAAAGGAATAATAAGGAGTAACAGATGAGAAACTCTTAATAGGAGTAAATACGTATAAAAAATTATCACCACTAAGGATGCTGAAGAACTCTCACTTTCCTTTCTTGCTTACAGCAAGAGTGGACACATTAAGAATATTAAAGTAATTAAATTATTACAGTAAGAAAAATAAGAATAAAAAGCAATGGGTGGTATGTACTGTGCAGCATGATGACTATAGTTCATAATACTTTTTTTAGCATAATTTAAAGTTGGAGAAGACTCTTCAGAGTCCCTTGGACTGCAAGGAGATCCAACCAGTCCATTCTAAAGGAGATCAGTCCTGGGTGTTCTTTGGAAGGAATAATGCTAAAGCTCTGATGCTCGGAGGGACTGGGGGCAGGAGGAGAAGGGGACAACAGAGGATGAGATGGCTGGATGGCATTACTGACTCGATGGACGTGAGTTTGAGTGAACTCCGGGAGATGGTGATGGACAGGGAGGCCTGGTGTGCTCTGAATCATGGGGTCACAAAGAGTTGGACACGACTAAGTGACTGAACTGAACTGAACTGAAAGTTGCTAAGAGACAGTATATCCTAAAAACTCTCATCACAAGAAATAAATTGTAACTATGTGTGGTGATAGATGTTAACTAGGTTTACTGTGGTGATCATTTAGCAACATAAACAAATATTGAACCATCAAGCTGTGTACCTGTAACTCATATACTGTCATGTGTCAATTATACCTAAATTCTTTTGGAAAAGAAATGAAGAGAATGTTGGTATATAAGATCAACAACATTTATCAATTTGTGTAAAATCCCCACAAATACATCTATGCATATATAAAAGAACTAAATCATGAATTTAAGTTTCTTGTTAAAAAATAATTCTTTCTATCAAAAAATGAAATTTTAAAAAGGAATAACAATACTCTGATACCACTATATAAAACAAAATAGTTACAGAGATTTTTTTAAATAGAGTAACACTGCATGGCTAACAAATCCGTAGATATGTTTAGCCTCACAGATAAGATAGTTGAAAGTAAGCCTCACTAGCATACATCTTTTCACTTATGTAGCTAAGTATTTTTTTTTTCCTTATATGAACACAAGAGTGAGAGAAGATACTGTAATGTGTGTTTCCTACACAGCTATTGAAAGTGTGTATTTGCAAACAGTCATTAGTTTAGATCTTTCTCCTCCATATGGAGGCACAGTCTAATATGTCCCTTCTTACAATAAAATGAAATGCCCTCACCTCACTGATCGACCCTCTACAGTTAATGCCCTATTTGTCTACTCCTGTTAATTAGAAGAAACTTAGACTCATGCCCCACTTTTACTGGATGCAGTTTATACCTCCCATTCGTTCTTTTGTGGGCTTCCACTAGCATGATTTAATTGTCAACATTACCACTCACGTTTTCAGGTGCACTCTTCCTTTCCAGCATCATAAATATATACATTTTTATTTATGTACCTATTTTATTTAGGAAACCCAGCAAACAACTGCAGTGACCTCTGCAGGCTATGCTAGATTGTGACCTCTGTGACCTCTGGTACATTCCTGGCTTCCATCCTCTCTGATCCTCTCCTGCAGTGTCTGTGGAGCTGTCAAACTCACCTGTTTGGGAACTCTGTGCAGGAGGTTTCCCTGTGAAAGTCAAAATTTCCCCCTAAGTAGCTGGCAACGCAGATCAAAGCTCTGTCTCCCCACAAGACAGCAAGAAGAGATCAAGCATTGGCCTCTCAGCCAGATGTAGGATTGCAAAAGCAACAACTACATCCTGTCCAACCAAAGAGGCACAGGCTGAGGGACTGCAGCAGACGGGTTATTTACATCTTTGTATATTGGCTCATTAGACATGTTTTTTTCTTGTTACATCAGCCTCTAAGTATGTGATGTTCCCTGGTGACACTGGTCTGGACAAAATTGATTCTTTCTTCGGATTCTCTGTTCCTAAGAGACTCCAATATAAGATAAGTAAATTCAGTTTTGTCATTCCTTCTCTGTTAACTCTTCTGCTTCCAAAGCTCTAAGGTTTTTGACACCTTATCACATCCCTGAGTTAAAATTGTCTCAAAAACATAATATTGACCATTGGTCTTGAATATGTCCTTTGGATCTTCAATGCCTTGATTTGTGGTGGACACACAATCCCAGAAATGTCTGACTATTGCCCTCTTCAAAACAAGGGATAACTTTGCTTCTTTAATATAAAGCTAACTTGGGTATTATGACTTGGTTTCATGAAAGTTTTGCAAAGCCAAAAAATTTCCTACTTACATCAGAAATTAAAGAAGTCTACTGCCATTGCAGGAAAAGTAAGAGATGTGGGTAGTATCCCCAGGTCAGGAGGACCCCGTGGAGGAGGGTATGGCAACCCACTCCAGTATTTTTGCCTGGAGAATCCCATGGAGAGAGGAGTCTGGAGGGCTACTGTCCATAGAGTCACAAACAGTTGGATACAACTGAAGTGACTTAGCATGCGTGCACCACTAGCTTAGCATATTATAAAGACTGTCTACTTTAAATTTTACTATAATATATTCTATGAAATAGTACTTTTATGAACTCCTTTCTCCATTACAGAAATGTAATTTACAGGATAGCACCCAGTTCTGTAATAGTCAACACTGTTAAGGTGAGAATATTTATTCCAGAGTAGCATTTATCTAAATTCACTATTCCTAAAGATTGCCAGGGATTGTAGTTTAAGTTCAAATTATTTTTCAACAGATCTGATCAGGGACCTACAGACCCTTCATTTCTAACAAGATGCTAAGTGTTGCTGCTTCAGGTCCTCATCTGTGAATCACAGTTTGTGTAGCAAAGAAGTGGTTCTGTGTTAGATTCAGTTATAGCTAGATTTAGGTATTCAACAAAAATCTTCTCTGTATGTAATCTTGTAAACAATTCAGGGTGTCTTTTCTTTGTTTGTTTTCTTTTATTTTCTGGCCACATGGCATGTGAGACCTTAGTTCCCCAACCAGGGATAGAACCCAGTGTCCCCTGCATTTCAAGCACAGATCTTTAACCACTGGACCACCAGGGAAGAGCCTTCCATGTATGCAATATTGAAAGATAAGATTTTCATTTAATTTCATAGGTAGTGATAAATTTTGTATTGATTTACATAAGTATTATTAAGTGACATAAAATAATTTCTGTTAGAAAAAGACTTTGCAGTAACCAGAATAAGATCCTCCAAAAGAGATCCACATGCTAAAAACTTTGGAGTATCCTACCTTACATATCTGGCTTAATTACAATTGCTGATGAAATACAGTTGATCTTGATGTAGGAATATTAGCACAGATATGCAGATTGGACTAATATAATCACAATAGATTTTCTAAATGTGATTGAGAAAGGAAGAAGAATTGGAGTCAGACATTTAAAATTGTAGGCATGTGGATTTGAAGACAGAGGAAGGACCATGAGTTAAGTGATGCCGGTGACCATTAGAAGTAAAATATTAACAGGACATTGAGTTTATTCTCTCTGGAGCATCCAGAAGTATCACAGAGTTGCAGACATCTTCATTTTTGCTGAATGAGGCTTCAGGATTTTTGTCTCAAAGAACTTTATGATAGGTACTTCTTTTAACCTGCTAGTGTTGTAATTTGTTAAAGAAGCAATAGGAGTCTAACATAGATATTTGTCCAATCATATGCTGTTCCTGCTAACATATTATATCTCAGATGGTAAAGAATCCACCTGCAAAACAGGAGACCTGGGCTCCATTCCTAGTTGGGGCTAATCCCGTGAAGAAGGGAATGACAATCCACTCCTGTGTACTTTCCTGGCAAATTCTAAGGAAAGATCGTGCATGGAGTTCCAAAGGCCGGACATGACTGAGAGATTCACACACATTAATTTTAACACATGCTATTCCTAGCAGCTGAGTTTAAGTTTTTGATTCTAACACTGAGCTTCCTTATAAAGTCATTATATGTTAAACTCATATCTTAAACAGGAGAAAATTTCAGTCACTCCGGAGAGATTTTGCCCCCTTAGCTGTTACAGAGAATTTCGCTTTGTTTAAATGTAAATATGGTTCTGACTATGAGAGATTTGGAATTTAAGATAGGAAAAGTAAATAATTATCACAATTAATGGCACACATTCTACTTTAAATCTTCGTCTTCTGCATTAAAATGTTGCTCTGGAAAAAAAAATCTTTGTTTTAATATTTCTATATTTTTTCTAAATCATGTTTATTCCAGCATCCATTTTTTTTTTTTTTTACTTCTAACCTTCCAACTGTCTCTCATGTTTTCTTTCAGCACAGTGGGTGGGGTTACAGTTGAAATGGTGCATGCACATCTATGTGCATGTGTGTGCTTATTTCAGAGAGGTATATACAGACATATATACACATATACATATTCCTAAACTTGAACAATGTTTGTTGATTCAGCAAAGTGTTTCTATGCTGCTGCTAAGTCGCGTCAGTCATGTCCAACTCTGTGCGACCCCATAGATGGCAGCCCACCAGGCTTCCCTGTCCCTGGGATTCTCCAAGCAAGAACACTGGAGTGGGTTGCCATTTCCTTCTCCAATGCATGAAAGTGAAAAGTGAAAGTGAAGTCGCTCAGTCGTGTCCAACTCTAGCGACCCCATGGACTACAGCCTACCAGGCTCCTCCATCCATGGGATTTTCCAGGCAAAAGTACTGGAGTGGGGTGCCATTGCCTTCTATACATTTCTTTAATTCCTCACAACATCCAAGTGAAGTTAGGATTGATCATCTCACATTTCCTTCTGAAAGATAAAATTAAGGCTCAGGGCATTTCCATTATTAATAATAACTTTACAAAGAAATTAGAACTTATTGTGGACCTTTTAAAATTATATGCAAATGGAACCATGTAATATACTTCTGGCTTTTGAAATTTATTTATTTATTCTTATTTTTTAATTTATTTTAATTGGAGGCTAATTACTTTACAATATTGTATTGGTTTTGCCACACATCAACATGAATCCACCATGGGTGTACACGTGTTCCCAATCCTTAACCCCCCTCCCACCTCCCTCCCTCTGGGCCATCCCAGTGCACCAGCCCCAAGCACCCTGTATCCTGCATCAAACCTGGACTGGTGATTCATTTCTTATATGATATTATACATGTTCCAATGCCATTCTCCCAAACGATCCCAGCCTCGCCCTCTCCCACAGAGTCCAAAAGACTGTTCTATACATCTGTGTCTCTTCTGCTGTCTCGCATACAGGGTTATCATTACTATCTTTCTAAATTCCATATATATGAGTTAGTATACTGTATTGGTGTTTTTCTTTCTGGCTTACTTCACTCTGTATAATTAGAAAATTGCATATTTTAAAAATGTATAGTTTATTATATGTAATTACACTCTAATGAATTAGTTAAGAAGCAAATTTTTCTGACTGTGCATTATTATGGGTAGTATGTCAAGCACAGGTAGTTGAATCACACTAAAGTTGGTGAGAGAGAGCTCCTCTAACTGGGAAGACAGCAAAGTGATATATATATAGATTTAGGAACAGTGAAATTTAAATATAGCAATTAACATTTGAGAAATCCAGTTTTTTTTACATATAACTTATAAAGTAAAAATTGTTGTTCAGTCACTAAGTGATGTTCAACCCTTTGTGACCCCACAGACTGCAGCACACCAGGCTTCCCTGTCCTTTGCCATCTCCCAGATCTTGCTCAAATTCATGTCCAATGAGTCAGTGATGAAATCTAACCATCTCATCCTCTGCCACCTCCTTCTCCTTTTACCCTTAATCCTTCCCAGCATCAGGGTCTTTTCCAATGAGTTGACTCTTCACATCAGGTGGCCAAAGTATTAGCACTTCAGCCTCAGCATCAGTCCTTCCACTGAATATTCAGGGTTGATTTCCTGTAGGACTAATTGGTTTGATATCCTTTCAGACCAAGGGACTCTCAAGAGTCTTCTCCAGCACCACAGTTGGATAGCACCAATTCTTTGGTGCTCAGCCTTCTTTATGGTCCAACTCATCCAGTCACTGTACATGATAAACTAAAGACTAACCTACTTACATGGGGGCTCCCCTTGTAGCTCAGTCAGTAAAGAATCTGCCTGCAGTGCAGGAGACCCAGGTTCAACCCCTGGGTTGGGAAGATCCCCTGCAGAAGGAAATGGTGGCCCACTTGCTTGGGAAGTCTCATGAACAGAGGAGCCTGGTGAGCTGCAATCCATGGGGTCACAAAGAGTTAGACACAACTGAGCGACTAACACTTACTTACTTAACCTATTTATGTAAAAGGAAGAAATTGACATAAAGTTGTTCAAGACAGAAGACCACTACAACTACACACACCATTGTGCAGGAGCCTTTAAAACACAAAACAGAGTCTGACAGTTTACAGTAGACCCATGAGGAAACAATCATAACTCAGATCAACTCCCCATCATAGAAACTCATTAGGTAAAAAATAGATTATACTAAATCATTGCTTTTAGAATGACTTAGTATGTAGCAACAGCTAACTGATACAATAATCCAAGTGAAAAGAACTGAGGGGAATTATAATGATAATATAATAATGTAAAATAATATATAACATATAATAATATGTTGCTTTTTTTCTAGGCAATTGTTGTGTTGCTATTTTCTACACAATAGCATTCATGATTTCTCTATTATTCAAGTTTATCACATACAATTTTATCAAAATGGGATTCCATTTAGATTTCCTTGTAGGTAAACAGGAAAAGCTAAACCTATTTGTGAGAAATTTGTACCTTAACCACAGGAAAGTGAAAAAGCAAAAGTCGCTCAGTCATATCTGAATCTTTGTGACCCCCATGGACTATACAGTCCATGGAAGTCTCCAGGCCAGAATGCTGGAGTGAGTAGCCTTTCCCTTCTCCTGGAGATCTTCCAAGCCAGGGATTGAACCCAGGTCTCCCGCATTGCAGGCAGATTATTTACCAGCTGAGCCACCAGGAAAGCCCAAGAACACTGGAGTAGGTAGCCTATCCCTTCTCCAGTGGATCTTCCTGACCCAGGAATCAAACAAGGGTCTCTTGCATTGCAGGTGTATTCTTTACCAACTGAGCTAATCACGGAAGGCCGTTTATCACAGGACTAGATAGGAATTTAAGATCTAGTGAGCCATAATTTGGAGATATATCTATATCTATCTATCTATCTATCTATATATATATATATATACCATGTATACCATTTAAATATGATATTCATGTTGTTCATTCACTACTCTTTCATTGATTATAGCAGAAATTGAAGTGGGGACTATTTTGTCTAGAGCAATGGAAGGAGTCATTTATTTGTAGGCAACAATGGAAGTCTTCAAGTAGAAAGATACAATTACACCAAAAAATTCTTCACCCCAATGATAAACCCCTTTACAGAGAGATACTAAATCACGTACATCAATAAGTAAATAGACACCATTAAAAAATTGCTTGCAAATATATAGTCTGACACAAATTTTTGCTGCATAATACTTAAGGTCTTCTCTGACTCTAGGTCTTATTATGTCAAAGTCTTTTTTGAAGTTTCTGTTTCACGTAGATGTCAATTAGAGACATGCATTTGATGCTCAGCTTTACCAGTAACTCCTATAGAGAATGTAGACACTAGGCTAAATAGAGAATAATACACTGTGAGGGAGTAAAATCAGATGACTGTTTATGAAATACACTATCTGTTAACATCCACATTTTCTGAAAGAGCAATTATGGTAGTGACACTCCAAGATATGAAGAACTAAAATGTGATAAACTGTAGTTTCATGTTTTACTCTCCTATGAAATTACATAATTGATTTTCTTACCTAGTGTTTTTCCATAGAAGTAACACAATTCTTGATTATTCTTTTAGCAAAAAGAAAGAACAATTACTCAGTACGAATTATATCATTTCAGAAGAATTTATTCTTAAGAAATGCGTGAAGCCTCATGAGATAAATGGGAATTTACATATGTTTCATACATGGTTTTGAATCCATTTGAGAGAGTAGAAAAATAATGAGGAAAAAACTTAGAGAACAGCAAAGTTAATCAATGATGTTTTAAAAATTGTACAGAGAAGTTGAAATCAAAGAAATGGAAATATTAGGCTATAAATTGAAGAAGCAATTGCTATTATCACAATCTGATCAAAGAATCACATATCTGGCTATGAGGCTTTGAGCCTTGCTATCATGGGCAGTTCTTCAGCCCAAGGGCAAATGGCCCTTTTATAAACGTTTCCACCACAAATAATCTTTTCAGAGCCCTTTTTATGTATTTATTTCTCAGACTGTAGATGAAAGGGTTCAGCAAGGATGTGACCACAGTGTATATCACCGAGGCGATTGTACTTGAATGCGAGCTGTGGATAGCACCAGAGCTAAGGTAAATTCCTAAGACTTTCAATATTGTTCCATTGATCTATATTTCTGTCTTTGTTCCAGTACCATACTGTCTTGATGACTGTGGCTTTGTAGTAGAGTCTGAAGTCAGGCAGAAAATAAAAAGCTCAGAGAAAAATCCACACACCTATGGACACCTTATCTTTGACAAAGGAGGCAAGAATATAAAATGGAGAAAATTTTAAATTGTTCCACCCACCTAACAATTGGTGCTGGGAAAACTGGTCAACTACTTGTAAAAGAATGAAACTAGAACACTTTCTAACACCACACACAAAAATGAACTCAAAATGGATTAAAGATCTAAATGTAAGACCAGAAACTATAAAACTCTTAGAGGAGAACATAGGCAAAACACTCTCCGACATACATCACAGCAGGATCCTCTATGACCCACCTCCCACAATATTGGAAATAAAAGCAAAAATAAACAAATGGGACCTAATTAAACTTAAAAGTTTCTGCACAACAAAGAAAACTATAAGCAAGCTGAAAAGACAACCTTCAGAATGGGAGAAAATAATAGCAAATGAAGCAACTGACAAACAACTAATCTCAAAAATATACGAGCAGCTCAATTCTAGAAAAATAAACGACCCAATCAAAAAATGGGCCAAAGAGCTAAACAGACATTACTCCAAAGAAGACATACAGATGGCTAACAAACACATGAAAAGATGCTCAACATCACTCATTATCAGAGAAATACAAATCAAAACCACAATGAGGTACCATTTCACACCAGTGAGAAAGGCTGCTATCCAAAAGCCTACAAGCAATAAACTTCTGGAGAGGGTGTGGATAAAAGGGAACCCTCTTACACTGTTGGTGGCAATGCAAACTAGTACAGCCACTATGGAGAACAGTGTGGAGATTCCTTAAAAAACTGGAAATAGAACTGCCTTATGACCCAGCAATCCCACTGCTGGGCATACACACTGAGGAAACCAGAACTGAAAGAGACACATGTACTCCAGTGTTCATTGCAGGACTGTTTATAATAGCAAGGACACGGAAGCAACCTAGATGTCCATCAGCAGATGAGTGGATAAGAAAGCTGTGGTACATATACACAATGGAGTATTACTCAGCCATTAAAAAGAATACATCTGAATCAGTTCTAATGAGGTGGATGAAACTGGAGCCTATTATACAGAGTCAAGTAAGCCAGAAAGAAAAACACCAATACAGTATACTAACACATAAATATGGAATTTAGAAAGATGGTAATGATAACCCTGTATGCAAAACAGCAAAAGAGACAAAGATGTATAGAATAGTCTTTTGGACTTTGTGGGAGAGGGCGAGGGTGGGATGATTTGGGGGAATGGCATGGAAACATGTATGATATCATATAAGAAATGAATCGCCAGTCCAGGTTCAATATAGAATCCTTGGGGCTGGTGCACTGGGATGACATGGAGGGATGGTACAGGGAGGGATGTGGGAGGGGGGCTCAGGATGGGGAACACATGTACACCCGTGGCAGATTCATGTTGATGTGTGGCAGAACCAATACAATATTGTAAAGTAACTAACCTCCAAATAAAATAAATAAATTTAAAATTAAAAAATAAATAAATTAAAAAAGGAAAAAAAAATTCCTAAGGCTGTAAAATAAAATAGGGAGACAACCAAAAGGTGGGACACACAGGTAGAAAATGCTTTATATTTCCCTTGAGCCGATGAGATCTTACATGTGCAAGAAACTATTTTAGAGTAAGAGTAAAGGATACCAGCAAAAGGACCAACACCCATCAGGACAGCTGCTAAATACATCACTATGTTATTAAGAAAGTTGTCAGAACTAGCAAGTTGTACCACTTGATTGAATTCACAGAAAAAGTGGGGGGTTTGCATTTCTGAAAAGAAGGACAATCACAGCATTATTAAGCTATGTAGCAAGGATTGCAAGGCAATCAGCACCCAGGATATCAGAACCAGCAATACAGAGGCAGGGGCTCATGATAACTGTGTAATGCAAAGGATGGCAGACGGCCACATACCAATCATAGGCCATCACTGTCAGGAGAATGTTATCTAATTCTGCAAAGAGAATGTAAAAATACATCTGGGTGATGCAGGCTTCATCGGTGATACCTTTGCTCTATGTCTGGATGTTCCACAGTATCTTTGGGATGGTGGTGGAGGTGAAGCAGATGTCTACAAAGGACAGGTTGGAGAGGAAGAAGTACATGGGGGTGTGGAGGTGGGAGTATGGGCTGACAACCAGGATTATGAGCAGGTTTCCAAACACAGTGATCAGGTACATGGTGAGTAAAAGTCCAAATATGAAGGGCTGTAGTTCTGGTTTCCTTGAAAGTTCCAAAAGAAGAAATCCTGAAATCTGCTTATTGTTACTTGGTTCCATGGGGTGGAGCTGACTACCAGGAAAAATGAAAATAATGACAATTTTCACTCATACTGGTATAATTCAATAGCTTAAATACTGCAATTCCTATTTAGCCCTCAAGAAGTTGATGTTAATATTTTATTTACAGCTAAGTTCTATTTTAGCATATGTGTGTATGTTTAGCCACTTCAGTTGTGTCCGACTCTGTGCGACCCCAAGGACCATAGCACACCAGCCTCCACTGTCTATGGGATTTCCCAAGAAAGAATTCTGGTGTGTGTTTCCATACCTTCTTCCAGAGTTTCTTTCCAACCCAGGGATTGATCCCATGTCTCTTGAATGGCTACTGCCATTGCAGGTGGATTCTAAACCACTGAGTCACTGTGGAATCCCCTTGAAGGTATACTTCATTTCATTTCTGACTAGGAATTTTTGTCTCCTTCTCATCACATCTGTTAAGAGTTCAGAGGGATGGTATGGGGAGGGAGGAGGGAGGAGGGTTCAGGATGGGGAACATATGTATACCTGTGGCGGATTCATTTTGATATTTGGCAAAACTAATACAATTATGTAAAGTTTAAAAATAAAATAAAATTTAAAAAAATTAAATTAAATTAAAAAATATTGATGGATGAATGGATAAGGAAAATGTAATATGTAAATATGTATATATGTTATGCTATGCTAAGTTGCTTCAGTCATGTTTGACTCTTTGAGATCCTGAGGACTGTAGCCTGCCAGGCTCTTCTGTCCATGAGATTCTCCAGACAAGAATACTTGAGTGGGTTGCCATAACTTCCTCCAGGGGATCTTCTAGACACAGGGATCAAACCCATGGCTCCTGCAGCTCCTGAATTGCAGGCAGATTCTTTCCCACTGAGCCACTGAACTGTGGTGTTGGAGAAGACTCTTGAGACCCTTGGACTTCAGGGAGATCCAACCAGTCCATCTTAAAGGAAATCAGTCCTGAATATTCATTTGAAGGACTGATGCTGTAGCTGAAACTCCAGTACTTTGGTTACCTGATGCGAAGAACTGACTCATTAGGAAAGGCCCTGATGCTTGGAAAGATTAAAGGTGGGAGGAGAAGGGGACAACAGAGGATGAGATAGTTGGATGGCATCACCAACTCAATGGGCATGAATTTGAGCAAGCTGGTGATGGAGAGGGAAGCCTGGCATGCTGCAGTCCATGGGGTTGCAAAAAGTCAGAATAGACTGTGTGACTGAACTGAACTAAACTGAACTGAAAGTTAAAGAAAGACCCATGAGAAGCAGCATGTGTTTCCTGGGGTTATTTTGACTTGAATAAAATACCATATGAATCCAAAGATATACCATTAAAAAAAAGAGTTCATATATTCTAGAGTTTTAATGTGATACTCCTTCATTCATTTGAGAAATACATATTTAGTACTAACCATGTTCCAAGCACATGGAGGCAGAGTGTTCAGGAAAGTCCAGCAAACTAGCTGTTGTTTGAACAGATTCCTAAAGAGAGACAAGGAGCTAGTGTGATGTTGGAATTGTGTGCCTGGGAGAGGGAGATGGCACTGCTAAGGACCTGAGGAAGATGCTTGATCCACATGTTCAACAGCAAAGAAGGAAGCCAGTGGGGCAGAGAGATAAGGGAGAGGGGGGAGTGATTAGAGATGGTGTTAGGGATGCTGAGGAACAAGGTGGCCTTCCTGCTATGCTGAACTTTCAGTCCAGAGAATTCCTCCTTCCATGAGGTTCCTTCAGTTTCAGTTCAGTTCAGTTACACATTATCAATTTAGCTATAAAACCATCCTGTGAATCATATCAGATTCACTTCTTGGTTCAATCTGTTGTTCTGATCTGTGTATATAAGTCATTTAGCATATGGGTCCAGGTGCCTCTGCTGTAAGAACTGTTCTCCGTTTCAAGACAAAAGCACATACACAGTCTTATGGACTCTGAGGGAGAGGGAGAGGGTGGGATGATTTGGGAGAGTGGCATTGAAACATGTAAAATACCATGTATGAAACGAGATGCCAGTCCAGGTTTGATGCACGATACTGGATACTTGGGGCTAGTGCACTGGGACAACCCGGAGGGATGGTATGGGGAGGGAGGAGGGAGGAGGGTTCGGGATGGGGAACACATGTATACCTGTGGCAGATTCATTTTGATATTTGGCAAAACTAATACAATTATGTAAAGTTTAAAAATAAAATAAAACTTAAAAAAAAAGCACATACACAACACACACATACACACACACAGCATGTTCTTCTGTGTTGTGTCACCATCATACATTGGTCACACAGATTCACCCTCTTTAGGCTGTGAGTGGTTACAGCTCAGCTGGTCAGGTCAAATAATTATTCTTCAAAATAATATATAATTTTTACCATGAAAGTCCAGTTTATAAACTTCTCACAGAACAATTAATGTGAGGTTCAGTTTTGCTATAGCCAATGTCTGCTTGGTATTTTGAGAAGAATAAAAAGTTTGAGAGTGAAAGAAACAGAGAGAAATGAAATGGATATATGGACATTAAAGGAAAATAATATCCAATATACTCAATGACCCCGAGACAATGCAATAAAGAAAGATTTCCTTGCTTCATCAACATTCCAACTCCAGTGACATCTCCTTGATGTCCTGGAAAAATAATAGAGAAAAATATATTTTGTCCAAGGATGTAAAAAATGATATACTTATGACATGGAACATCTTGGACTTCCCTTGGTGGTTCATTCAGTAAAGCATCTGTCTACAATGTGAGAGACCTGGGTTCGATCACTGGGTTGGGAAGATTCCCTGGAGAAGGAAATGGCAACCCACTCCAGTACTCTTGTCTTGAAAATCCCATGGACAGAGGAGCTTGGTGCAGGCTACTATCCCTGGGGTCGCAAAGATTCGGGCACAACTGAGCAACTTCACTTTCACTATGACATGGAACATCTTACAATTTGAATATCCCAGGAGGAAAAGAAACAATTGGAATATAAACTACCAATTCAATATCAGAAATATACAAAATACAACAGAAGTTGGATATATTTTATATGAAGCATATAAAGCAGAAGTCTTTCTTAAGGACTTTCCCTATTTGTTTCCTCCTGTTCATAAATAAAATCCTTAAACTTATTTTCTACTTTTACTGGAAGCATTTTATGCCTCCTATTCCTTCTAAAGGAATTTCCCTGGTGGCTCAGAAAATAAAGAATCTGCTTCTCAATGCAGGAGACATAGGTTCAGTCCCTGGGTCAAGAAGATCCCCTGGAGAAGGAAACGGTAACCCACTCCAGCAGTTTTGCCTGGGAAATCCCATGGACAGAGGAGCCAGTGGGCTACAGTCCATGGGGTTGCAAGAAGTGGAGCAGGTTAGAGACTAAACCACCACATCATTCCTTCTGAGCTTCCACTATTACCATTTAATTGTCAGGATTGACATTTGTATTTTCAAGAGCAATGTTCACTTTATTTTTAGACCATAAATAAGAACATTAACACTAGGAAAATCAGAAAACAATGGCGAAGACCTCTGGCCCCTGGGCTATGCAAGATTGGTCCTTGGGTGACCTCAGGTACACGTTCCTGGTTTCCATCCTCTCTGATGCTCTCCTGCAGCGTCTGTGGACCTATCAGAATGGCCTGCCTGCAGATTGAGAGAGAAAGCTTTCTCTGTAGAAGTCAAAATTCCTCCCTAAATGATTACTGATGCAGACAGAATTTTTGTCCCCAAATAAGAAAACAGGAAGTGATTAAATCAAGCATTCGTTGCCAGACAGATGTATAACTTCAAAAGCAAGAACCAGGCCTTCACCAACCAAAGTGACACTGGCTGAGGTACTGCAGCAGAGGAGATATTTACAGCTTCCTGTGTCAGCTTATTAGGCATGTTTTCCTCTGGTTACTCCAACCTCTAAATATATGATTTCCCATGGGGACTCTTTACTGGACAGAATGGATTATTTTTCCTGCTGATTCTCTTCCTAATACACTACATTAAAAGTTAGGTGAATTTATTTTTTATTACTCCTTCCTCTTTAATTCTCTTGCTTCTAAAGCCCTAAGGCTCCCAGCGTGTCATCACATCCCTGAGTACAAAATTTTCTTTAAACTGTAACATTCAGGATTTGTCTTGGCTAGGTCCCTCATGGCTTTAACACTTTGATTTGGGTCAGGGACAGAACCACTGAAATCTCTAAACATTACTATTCTCCTCTTCAAAATGGGGGATGCCTTTGCTACTTTAGAATAAAACCATGGTCAGTATACTCCTTGGATGCATGATAGTTTCTCCAAGCCAATTAGAAATTTCCCAGTTATATCAGATGTTAAGAGATATCCTTTAATACCTCAGTACTAAATGTTTGTACTTAGAGATATTTATATGTTGACATGTACTGTAAACTCTCTTAGTGTAATATATGTGTGTGTGTGTGTGCTATGCTCAGTCACATCTGTCTTTGTGACCCCATGGACTGTAGCCTGCCAGGCTCATCTGTCCATGGGATTGCCAGTCAAGAATACTGGAGTGGATTCTTCCCATTACAGTGAACTTCCCAAGGCAGGGATCAAGCCCATATATTCTGCATTGAAGGCAGATCCACCAGGTGGATCAGGCAGTAAAGAATCTGCTTGCATGCAGAAAATGCAGTACATATATACAGATAGATAGATATAGATATACAGATATATAGATATATATATATTGTGTGTGTGTGTGTGTGTGTGTCTATGTGTCATAACCTGAGATGAGTGAATGCTTGGGAACCTGGCTGTGAGACACAGCAGAGGCTCAGATGTGAAGCAATGTCTAAACAGGGACATGGCACCTACTACTGGTGCTTACATGGGCTTCATATCAGAGGCAACTCCAATCACTGACTACAGCTGGATGCCATGGCCACACCCCTACCCATACCAGAAGTCCATGCAGGTTCCATCTCCCTGGATTTGCAGCCCATAGTATTACAAGAACAGCAGCCCTATTGTAGGGCCACAAGAGATGCTTCTGAGCAGGGGAGGGCCAACTATTGGTGGTGCTTACAGAGACAGTGCATCAGAGGAAGTCTGCATCTCCAGCTCTGTCCAGGCCAACAGGTCCATGTCCCACCACATGTTGAGTGCCACAAGGTCAGCTCAGACCTGACCCTCAGGGCTTCTGATCTAGCGACTTGGGAGCTGCTTCCCTCCCATTAATGGCCAGTAATCAAAGAGGAAGCCATATCTCATACCTGACTCAAGCTGTAAAAATATGCCTAAAAACAGTTATTGAAAGATAAACAAATAGTTTATCAGATTTGGAATCAATGCATTAGTAAAGATGATATAAAACTCCATTTTCTCAAGCTAAAATGATTCAAGGAATCTTCTACAAGAAGTTTTATTTCCATTATTCACCCTGTGCAAATTGTTAATAAGTGGAAGACTATAAATATTTAATTCTCTTACAAAAGGACTGATAAAACAGTGATAATTTTAACAAGGAACTAAAAAAACCTAGTTGAACTGATCACTACAGTAAAGGAAATGAACAACTAGAAGTAATTAGTAGCATACCAGGTGATACACAAGAATGCATGAGCTAACTGAAATATAAAATCACGGAAATGACTCAGTCAGAAAAGAAAAAAAAAGAAAAATGAGAATATTTTGAAGGATATTTGACTACATTAAGAACACCAATACCAGCATAATTTGAGTGTCTGGGAAGGAAAGACAGAAAGAGAAGTTAGTCAAAATGTATTTGATAATCTTATGGATGAAAACTTCCAAAACCTGAATAAAATAGCAAATTCCAGTACCAGAAGCAAAAAGGGTCCCCCAAAATGACAGCAACAAGACCCATACCAATATATCTATTCAGATCAGATCAGATCAGATCAGTCGCTCAGTCGTGTCTGACTCCTCGCAACCCCATGAATAGCAGCACGCCAGGCCTCACTGTCCATCACCAACTCCCGGAGTTCAATCAGACTCAAGTCCATCGAGTCAGTGATGCCATCCAGCCATCTCATCCTCTGTCATCCCCTTCTCCTCCTGCCCCCAGTCCCTCCCAGCATCAGAGTCTTTTCCAATGAATCAACCCTTCGCATGAGGTGGCCAAAGTACTGGAGTTTCAGCTTTAGAATCATTCCTTCCAAAGAAATCCCAGGGCTGATGTCCTTCAGAATGGACTGGTTGGATCTCCTTGCAGTCCAAGGGACTCTCAAGAGTCTTCTCCAACACCACAGTTCAAAAGCATCAATTCTTCGGCGCTCAGCCTTCTTCACAGTCCAACTCTCACATCCATACATGACCACAGGAAAAACCATAGCCTTGACTAGATGAACCTTTGTTGGCAAAGTAATGTCTCTGCTTTTGAATACGCTATCTAGGTTGGTCATAACTTTCCTTCCAAGGAGTAAGCGTCTTTTAATTTCATGGCTGCAGTCACCATCTGTAGTGATTTTGGAGCCCCAAAAAGTAAAGTCTGACACTGTTTCCCCATAAATTTCCCATGAAGTGATGGGACCGGATGCCATGATCTTCGTTTTCTGAATGTTGAGCTTTAAGCACAAACAAGAGGCTTTTGAGTTCCTCTTCACTTTCTGCCATAAGGGTGGTGTCATCTGCATATCTGAGGTTATTGATATTTCTCCCGGCAATCTTGATTCCAGCTTGTGTTTCTTCCAGTCCAGCGTTTCTCATGATGTACCCTGCATATAAGTTAAATAAACAGGGTGACAATATACAACCTTGACGAACTCCTTTTCCTATTTGGAACCAGTCTGTTGTTCCATGTCCAGTTCTAACTGTTGCTTCCTGACCTGCATACAAATTTCTCAAGAGGCAGATCAGGTGGTCTGGTATTCCCATCTCTTTCAGAATTTCCCACAGTTTATTTTGATCCACACAGTCAAAGACTTTGGCATAGTCAATAAAGCAGAAATAGATGTTTTTCTGGAACTCTCTTGCTTTTTCCATGATCCAGAGGATGTTGGCAATTTGATCTCTGGTTCCTCTGCCTTTTCTAAAACCAGCTTGAACATCAGGAAGTTCATGGTTCACATATTGCTGAAGCCTGGCTTGGAGAATTTTGAGCATTACCTTACTAGCGTGTGAGATGAGTGCAATTGTGCGGTAGTTTGAGCATTCTTTGGCATTGCCTTTCTTTGGGATTGGAATGAAAACTGACCCTTTCCAGTCCTGTGGCCACTGCTGAGTTTTCCAAATTTGCTGGCATATTGAGTGCAGCACTTCCATAGCATCATCTTTCAGGATTTGGAATAGCTCAACTGGTATTCCATCACCTCCACTAGCTTTGTTCGTAGTGATGCTTTCTAAGGCCCACTTGACTTCACATTCCAGGATGTCTGGCTCTAGGTCAGTGATCACACCATCTTGATTATCTGAGTCATGAAGATCTTTTTTGTACAGTTCTTCTGTGTATTCTTGCCATCTCTTCTTAATATCTTCTGTTTTTGTTAGGTCCCTACCATTTCTGTCCTTTATCGAGCTCATCTTTGCATGAAATGTTCCTTTGGTATCTCTGATTTTCTTGAAGAGATCTCTAGTCTTTCCCATTCTGTTGTTTTCCTCTATTTCTTTGCATTGATTGCTGAAGAAGGGTTTCTTATCTCTTCTTGTTATTCTTTGGAACTCTGCATTCATATGTTTATATCTTTCCTTTTCTCCTTTGCTTTTCGCTTCTCTTATTTTCACAGCTATTTGTAAGGCCTCCCCAACTACAATATTAAAGATACAGTTTTCTAAAGGAAGCAAAAGTAAAATGGCATTATATAAAAAGGAGCCCCATAAGTCTATCAACTGATTTTTTTTTTTTTTTTTTTGCTGAAACATTACAAGTCAAATGGGAGAAATCTGATATAATTAAAGTGCTGAGAGTTTTCTGATTTGTCATTGCTAGTATATAGAAATGCAAGTGATTTCTGTGTATTGATTTTGTATCCTGAGACTTTGCTAAATCACTAATCAGCTCTAATAATTTTCTGATACTCTCTGTAGGATTTTCTATGTACAGTATCACTGCAAACAGTGAGAGCTTTATTTCTTCTTTTCCTATCTTGATTCCTTTTATTTCTTTTTCTTCTCTGATGGCTGTAGCTAGGACTTCCAGAACTATGTGGAATAATAGTGGTGAAAGTGCACACCCTTGTCTTGCTTCTGATCTTATGGGAAATGCTTTGAGTTTCTCCCTACTGAGAATAATGTTTGCTGTAGGCTTACATATATGGCCTTTACTACGTTGAGGTAGGTTCCTTCCATGCCAATTTTTTGAAGCATTTTAATCATAAATGGATTCTGAGTTTTGTCAAAGGCTTTTTCTGCTTCTATTGAGATGATCATATGGCTTTCATCTTTCAGTGTGTTATGGTGTATCACATTGATTTATTTGTGTATATTGAAGAATCCTTGCATTTCTGGAATAAACCAAACTTGATCATGGTGTATGAGCTTTTTGATGTGTGGCTGAATTCTGTTTGCTAAGATTTTGTTGAGGATTTTTGCCTCTATGTGCTTCAGTGATACCGACCTGTAGTTTTCTTTTTGTGTGTTGTCTTTGCTGGTTTTGGTATCAGGGTGATGGTGGTTTCATAGACTGAGTTTGGAAGTGTTCCTTCCTCTGCATTTTTTTGAAATAGTGTTAGAAGGATAGGCATTAGTTCTTCTCTAAATGCTTGATGGAATTCTCCTGTGAAGACATCTAGTCCTGGGTTTTTGTTTTTGGGGAGATTTTTGATCACAGCTTGAATTTCAGTGCTTGTAATTGGGTTGTTCATAATTTCTATTTCTTCCTGGTAGTCTTGAAGAATTGAGCTTTTCTAAGAATCTGTCCATTTCTTCCAGGTTATCCATATTATTGTCATATAGTTGTCTATAATAGTCTCATAATCCTTTGCATTTCTGCATTCTCTGTTGGAACCTCTCCTTTTTCATTTCTAATTTTTTTGATTTGATTCTTCTCCTTTTTTTTTTTCTTGATGAGACTGCCTAAAAGTTTGACATTCTTGTTTATCTTCTCAAAGTACCAGCTTTTAATTTTATTAATCTTTACTATTGTTTCTTTCATTTCTTTTTCATTTATTTCTGCTCAGATCTTTATGATTTCTTTCCTTCTTCTAATTTTGGGATTCTTTTGTTGTTGTTCTTTTTCCAGTTGTTTTTGGTGTAAAATTAGGTTATCTATTTAATGTTTTTCTTGCTTCTTGAGGTGGGATTGTATTGCTATAAACTTCCCTCTTATGACTGCTTTTGCTGCATCCCATAGGTTTTGATTTGTGTATGTTTTCATTGTCATTTGTTTCTAAAAATTTTTTGATTTTGCTTTTGATTTCTTCAGTAGCCTGTTGTCTATTTAGAAACATGTTGTTTAATCTCATATATTTGTTTTCTTACAGTTTTTTTCTTGTAATTAATATCTAGTCTCATAGTGTTGTGGTCAAAGAAGATTCTTGATATGATTTCAAATTTCTTAAATTTACTAAGGTTTGATTTGTAACCTAAGATGTGTCTGGCCTGGAGAATGTTCCATGTGCACTTTAGAAGAAGGTGTATTCTTCTGTATTTTGATGGAATGTCCTGAAGATATCAGTGAGATCCATCTCATCTAATGTGTCATTAAGACTTGTGTTTCCTTATTAATTTTCTGTTTTGATGGTCTGTCCATTGGTGTGAGTGGGGTGTTAAAGCCTCCTACTATTATTGTGTTACTGTAAATATCTCCTTTTATGTATGTTAGTGTTTTTCTTATGCATTGAGGTGCTCCTTTGTTGAGTGAATAGATTTTTACAATTGTTATGTCTTCCTCTTAGATTGATCCCTTGATCATTATGTAGTGTCCTTCCTTATCTCTTGTAATTTTCTTCATTTTAAGGTCTACTATATCTGATATGAGGATTGGTACTCCAGCTTTCTTTTGCTTCTCATTTGCATGAAATATATTTTTCCATCCTCTCACTTTCAGTCTATATGTGTCTTGAAGTCTAAAGTGGGTTTCTTGTGCACTGCATGTATATGGGTCTTGTTTTTTTATCCATTCATCCAATACGTATCTTTTGGTTGGAGCATTTAATACATTTAGGTTTAAAGTAATTATTGATATATATGTTTCTATTTCCATTTTCTTAATTGTTTGGGGTTGATTTTGTAGATCATTTTTCTTCTTTTGTATTTCTTGACTGTGTAAGTCCATTTAACATTTGTTGTAAAGCTGGTTTGGTGGTGCTGAATTCTCTTAACTTTTGCTTGTCTTTTTATTTCTCCATCAAATTTGAATGAGATCCTTGCTGGGTACAGTAATCTTGGTTGTTGACTTTTCCGTTCAATACTTTAAATATATCCTGCCATTCCCTTCTGGCCTGCAGAGTTTCTGCTAAAAGATCAGCTGTTAAGCCTTTGGGATTTCCCTTGTATGTTAGTTGTTGCTTCTCCCTTGCTATCTTTAATATTCTTTCTTTGTGTTTAGTCTTTGTAGTTCGATTATTATGTGTCTTGGTGTGTTTCTCCATGGGTTTCTCCTATTTGGGACTCTTTGTTCCTCTTGGACTCAATTGACTATTTCCTTTTCCATGTTGGTACTATTGGTACTATTTCCTTTCCAAATTTTCAAGTGTAAACTCTTCAGAAAATTTCTCATACCCTTCCTTTTTCTCTTCTTCTTCTGGGACCCCTATAATTTGAATGTTGGTAAATTTGATATTGTCCCAGAGGTCTCTGAGGCTATCCTCAGTTCCTTTCATTCTCTTTACTTTGTTCTGCTCTTCAGAATTTATTTCCACCATTTTATCCTCCAGCTCATTGATTCAATCTTCTGTTTCAGATATTCTGGTATTGCTTCCTTCCAGAGTATTTTTAATTTCAGTAATTGTGTTGTTTGTGTCTGCATATTTATTTTTTAGTTCTTCTGGGTATTTGTTAACTGATTCTTGAATTTTCTCCATTTCACTCCCAAGATTTTCGATAATCTTTACAATCATCGTTCTGAATTCTTTTCCAGGTAGTTTGCTATTTCCTCTTCATTTGTTTGGACTTCTATGTTTCTAGTTTTTTCCTTCTTTTGTGTAGTATTTCTCTGCCTTTTCATTATTTTTTCTTAACTTATTGTGTTTGAGGTATCCTTTTTCCAGGCTTCAAGTTTGAAGTATTTTTTACTTTTGGTTTCTGCCCTCTAAGGTTGGTCCAGTGGTTTGTGTAAGCTTTTATAGGGTGAAATTTGTACTGAGTTTTTGTTTGTTTGTTTACTTTTCCTCTGATGCACAAGGTTGAGTGAGGTGGTAATCCTGTCTGCTGCTGATTTTGTTTGTATTTTGTTGTTGTTGTTGTTTGTTTGTTGTTTAGATGCAGAGTCCTTCACAGTGTGCTATTTGTGGTTGGGTGATGTTGGGTCTTGTATTACAGTGGTTTCCTTTGCATGATTTCTCACTATTTGATCCTCCCTAGGGTTCATTTTCTGGTAGTCTAGGTTCTTGGAGTCAGTGCCCCCACTCCAAAGGTTCAGGGCTTGATCTTTGGAATTGTCACTTCTCACCAGCCAGTAATAGAAAGTGCAGAAAACCAGGGGTAGATCTAGGCTTTGAAGAGTTGAGGTCAATACAATTTCAAGATCTCAGGGTAGACATTCAAGGAGGGGATGTCCACTGAGTACCAGCTCGAGGAAGGAGACTCTGAACTGCACTTGACAAACTGCTGGAGGCTCAGAACAGACAAGTCGTATGGGAGCTCAGTCAGAGGGGGCTCCTACAATATTGTGAGATTTATCTCCAAGAACTTGAGTAGATCCAGTAAGTATTGGAGAAAAATCCCCTCGAGCATTAAAAGGAGGGAACCATTCTAAAATTCCACTCCAGTATTCTTCCTAGGAAATTCCAGGGACAAAGGAGCCAGGCAGTCTATAGTCCATGGGGTCGCAAGAGTGGACACAACTTACAACAAAACCATTACCACCATACATTCTGAGTTTCCAATATTACCATCTAATTGTCAATACTGACACTTGAATTTTCAAGTGCAAGTTTCATTTTTGTTTTAGACCATAAATAAGTACATTACTATTAGGAAAGCCAGAATACATCCACAGTAACCTCTGGCCACTGGGCTATGCTAGGTTGGTCCTCAGGTGATCTCAGGTACACGCTTCTGGCCTCCATCCTCTCTGGAGCTCTCCTGAAGCGTCTGTGGAGCTCTCAGATTCACCTGCCTGCAGACTGAGAGGGAAGGCTTTCCCCGTATAAGTCAAAATTCCTCCCTAAATGCTTAATGATACAGAACTAATTTAAGTCTCCAAATAAGAAAAGAGCTTAAATCAAACACTGATTCCCAGACAGATGTATTACTTCAAAAGCAAGAACCAAGTCTTCACCAACTAAGGAGGCACAGGCTGAGGGACTGCAGCAGAGGAGATATTTACAGCTTCCTGTGTCAACTCATTAGACATGATTCCTCAGGTTACTCCAACCTCTAACTACACGATTTCCCACAGGGAGACTTTTCTGGACAAAATGGCTTTTTTCCCCCTCTACTGATTCTCTATTCCTAAGACATGCATTATAATTTAGGTGAATTCATTTTTTTAAAATATATTTTTATTTTTTTTTACTTTACAATATTGCATTGGTTTTGCCATATGTCAACATGCATCCACCACGGGTGTACACGTGTTCCCCATCCTGAACCCCCCTCGCACCTCCCTCCCCATACCCTCCCTCTGGGTCATCCCAGTGCACCAGCCCCAAGCATCCTGTATCCTCCATCGAACCTGGACTGGCGATTCATTTCATATATGATATTATACATGTTTCAATGCCATTCTCCCAAATCATCCCCACCTCCATCTCCCAGAGTCCAAAAGACTGTTCTATAAATCTGTGTCTCTTCTGCTGTCTAGCATACAAGGTTGTCATTACCATCTTTCTAAATTCCATATATATGCATTAGTATACTGTATTGGTATTTTTATTTCTGGCTTACTTCATTCTGTATAATAGGCTACAGTTTCATCCACCTTATTAGAACTGATTCAAATGTATTCTTTTTAATGGCTGAGTAATACTCCATTGTGTATATGTACCACAGCTTTCTTACCCATTCATCTATTGATGGACATCTTGGTTGATTCCATGTCCTGGCTATTATAAACAGTGTTGTGATGAACATTAGGGTACACGTGTCTCTTTCAATTCTGGTTTCCTCAGTGTGTATGCCCAGCGGTGGGATTGCTGGGTCATATAGCAGTACTATTTCCAGTTTTTTAAGGAATCTCCACACTGCTCTCCATAGTGGCTGTACTAGTTTGCATTGCCACCAACAGTGTAAGAGGGTTCCTTTAATCCACATCCTCTCCAGCATTTATTGCTTGTAGACATTTGGATCACAGCCATTCTGACTGGCGTGAAATGGTACCTCCTTGTGGTTTTGATTTGCATTTCTCTGATAATGAGTGATGTTGAGAATCTTTTCATGTGTTTGTTAGCCATCTGTATATCTTCTTTGGAGAAATGTCTATTTAGTCCTTTGGCCCATTTTTTGATTGGGTCATTTATTTTTCTGGAATTGAGCTGTAGGAGTTGCTTGTACATTTTTGAGATTAGTTGTTTGTCAGTTGCTTCATTTGCTATTATTTTCTCCCATCCCGAAGGCTGTCTTTTCACCTTGCCTATAGTTTTTTTGTTGTTGTTGTTGTTGTGCAGAAGCTTTTAAGGTTAATTAGGTCCCATTTGTTTATTTTTGCTTTTATTTCCACTATTCTGGGAGGTGGGTCATAGAGGATCCTGCTGTGATGTATGTTGGAGAGTATTTTGCCTATGTTCTCCTCTAGGAGTTTTATAGTTTCTGGTCTTATGTTTAGATCTTTAATCCATTTTGAGTTTATTTTTGTGTATGGTGTTAGAAAGTGTTCTAGTTTCATTCTTTTACAAGTGGTTGACCAGTTTTCCCAGCACCACTTGTTAAAGAGATTGTCTTTAATCCATTGTATATTATTGCCTCCTTTGTCAAAGATTAGGTGTCCATATGTGCGTGGATTTATCTATGGGCTTTCTATTTTGTTCCATTGATCTATATTTCTGTCTTTGTGCCAGTACCATACTGTCTTGATAACTATGGCTTTGTAGGAGAGCCTGAAGTCAGGCAGGTTGGTTCTTCCAGTTCCATTCTTCTTTCTCAAGATCGCTTTGGCTATTCAAGGTTTTTTGTATTTCCATACAAATTGTGAAATTATTTGTTCTAGCTCTGTGAAAAATACTGTTGGTAGCTTGATAGGGATTGCATTGAATCTATAGATTGCTTTGGGTAGTATACTGATTTTCACCATATTGACTCTTTTGATCCACGAATATGGTATATTTCTCCATCTATTAGTGTCCTTTTGATTTCTTTCACCAGTGTTTTATAGTTTTCTATATATAGGTTTTTCATTTCTTTAGGTAGATATATTCCTAAGTATTTTATTCTTTTCATTGCAATGGTGAATGGAATTGTTTCCTTAATTTCTCTTTCTATTTTCTCATTATTAGTGTATAGGAATGCAAGGGATTTCTGTGTGTTGATTTTATATCCTGCAACTTTACTATAGTCATTGATTAACTCTAGTAATTTTCTGGTGGAGTCTTTAGGGTTTTCTATGTATAGGATCATGTCATCTGCAAAACAGTGAGAGTTTTACTTCTTTTCCAATTTAGATTCCATTTGTTTCCTTTTCTGCTCTGATTGCCATAGCCAAAACTTCCAAAACTATGTTGAACAGTAGTGGGGAGAGTGGGCACCCTTGTCTTGTTCCTGACTTTAGGGGAAATGCTTTCAATTTTTCACCATTGAGGATAATGTTTGCTGTGTGTTTGTCATATATAGCTTTTATTATGTTGAGGTATTTTCCTTCTATTCCTGCTTTCTGGAGAGTTTTTTATCATAAATGGATGTTGAATTTTTTCAAAGGCTTTCTCTGCATCTATTGAGATAATCATATGGCTTTTATTTTTCAGTTTGTTAATGTGGTGTATTACATTGATTGATTTGAGGATATTGAAGAATCCTTGCATTCCTGGGATAAAGTCCACTTGGTCATGGTGTATGATTTTTTTAATGTGTTGTTAGATTCTGGTTCCTAGAATTTTATTAAGGATTTTTGCGTCTATGTTCATCAGTGATATTGGCCTGTAGTTTTCTTTTTCTTTCTTTCTTTTTTTTTTTGGTGTGTGGCATCTTTGTCAGGTTTTGGTATTAGTGTGATGGTAGCCTCATAGAATGAGTTTGGAAGTTTACCTTCCTGTGCAATTTTCTGGAAGAGTTTGAGTAGGATAGGTGTTAGCTCTTCTCTAAATTTTTGGTAGAATTCAGCTGTGAAGCCGTCTGGACCTGGGCTTTTGTTTGCTGGAAGATTTCTGATTACAGTTTCAATTCCCATGTTTGTGATGGGTCTATTAAGATTTTCTATTTCTTCCTGGTTCAGTTTTGGAAAGTTGTACTTTTCTAAGAATGTGTCCATTTCTTCCACGTTGTCCATTTTATTGGCATATGATTGCTGATAGGAGTCTCTTATGATCCTTTGTATTTGTGTGTTGTCTGTTGTGATCTCTACATTTTAATTTCTAATTTTGTTGATTTGATTTTTCTCCCTTTGTTTCTTGATGAGTCTGGCTAATGGTTTGCCAATATTATTTATCCTTTCAAAGAACCAGCTTTTGGCTTTGTTGATTTTTGTTATGGTCTCCTTTGTTTCTTTTTCATTTATTTCTTCCCTAATTTTTAAGATTTTTTACCTTCTACTAACCCTGGAGTTCTTCATTTCTTCCTTTTCTAGTTGCTTTAGGTGTAGAGTTAGGTTATTTTTTTGACCTTTTCCTTTTTTCTTGAGGTATGCCTGTATTGCTACGAACTTTCCCCTTAACTTTGCTTTTACAGTGTCCCATAGGTTTTGGCTTGTTGTGTTTTCCTTTTCATTCGTTTCTATGCAAATTTGGTTTTCTTTTTTGATTTCTTCTGTGATATGTTGGTTATTCAGCAGCGTGTTGTTCAGCCTCCATATGTTGGGATTTTAAATATTTTTTTCTCCTGTAATTGAGATCTAATCTTACTGCACTGTGGTCAGAAAGGATGCTTGGAATGATTTCAATTTTTTTTTTAATTTACCAAGGCTAGATTTATGGTCCAGGATGTGATCTATCCTGTTGAGGGTTCCATGTGCACTTCAGGAAAAGGTGAAATTCATTGTTTTGGGGTGAAATGTCCTATAGATATCAATTAGGTCTAACTGGTCTATGGTATCATTTAAAGTTTGTGTTTCCCTGTTAATTTTCTGTTTAGTTGATCTATACATAGGTGTGAGTGTGGTATTAAAGTCTCCCACTGTTATTATATTGTTGTTAATTTCACCTTTCATACTTATTAGCATTTGTCTTACATATTGTGGTGCTCCTATGTTGGGTGCATATATATTTATAATTGTTATATCTTCTTCTTGGATTGATCCTTTGATCATTATGTAGTGTCCTTTTTTGTCTCTTTTCACAGTCTTTGTTTTAAAGACTATTTTATCTGATATGAGTATTGCTACTCCTGCTTTCCTTTGATCTGTATTTGCATGGAAAATCTTTTTCCAGGCCTTCACTTTCAGTCCATATGTGTCCCCTTTTTTGTGGTGGGTCTCTTGTAGACAACATATATAGGGGCCTTGTTTTTGTATACATTCAGCCAGTCTTTGTCTTCTGGTTGGGGCATTCAACCCATTTATGTTTAAGGTAATTATTGATAAGTATGATCCCATTGCCATTTACTTTATTGTTTTGGGCTTGAGTTTATACACCGTTTTTGTGTCTCCTTTCTACAGAATATCCTTTAGCCTTTGTTGGAGAGCTGGTTTGGTGGTGCTGAATTCTCTCAGCTTTTGCTTGTCTCGAAAGCTTTTGATTTTTCCTTCATATTTGAATGAGATCCTTGCTGGGTACAGTAACCTAGGCTGTAGTTTTTGTTTTTTGTTTTTTTTTTTCCATCACTTTAAGTATGTCTTGCCATTCCCTCCTGGCCTGAAGAGTTTCTATTAGAAAGATCAGCTGTTATCCTTATGGGGATCCCCTTGTGTTGTTTGCTGTTTTTCCCTTGCTGCTTTTAATATTTGTTCTTTGTGTTTGATCTTTGTTAATTTGATTAAAATTTGTCTTGGGGTGTTTCACCTAGGCTTTATCCTGTTTGGGACTCTCTGGATTTCTTGGACTTGGGTGATTATTTCCTTCCCCATTTTAGGGAAATTTTCAACTATTATCTCCTCAAGTATTTTCTCATGGTCTTTCTTTTTGTCTTCTTCTTCTGGGGCTCCTATGATTCGAATGTTGGGGCGTTTAACATTGTCCTGGAGGTCTCTGAGATTTTCCTGATTTCTTTTAATTCTTTCTTCTTTTTTCCTCTCTGATTCATTTATTTCTACCATTCTATCTTCTATTTCACTAATCCTATCTTCTGCCTCCATTATTCTACTATTTGTTCCCTCCAAGTGTTTTTGATCTCAATTGCATTATTCATTATATATTGACTCTTTTTTTTTTTTTTCTTCTAGGTCCTTGTTAAACCTTTCTTGCATCTTCTCAATCCTTGCCTCCGTGCTATTTATCTATGATTCCATTTTGATTTCAAGATTTTGGATCATTTTCACTATCATTATTTGGAATTCTTTATCAGGTAGATTCCCTATCTCTTCCTCTTTTGTTTGGTTTGGTGAGCATTTATCCTGTTCCTTTGACTGCTGGGCATTCCTCTGTCTCTTCAATTTGTTTATATTGCTGAGTCTGGGGTGGCCTTTCTGTGTTCTGTCAGTTTGTGGAGTTGTCTTTATTATGGAATTTCCTCACTATGGGTGGGGTTTTATCGTTGGCTTGTCAAAGTTTCTTGGTTAGGGAAGCTTGTGTCGGTGTTCTGGTGGTGGGAGCTGGATTTCTTCTCTCTGGAGTGCAATGAAGTGTCTGGTAATGAGTTATGAGATGTCAGTGTTTTGGAGTAACTTTGGGAAGCCTGTATATTGAAGCTCAGGTCTGTGTTTCTGTGTTGCTAGAGAATGTGCATGGTATGTCTTGCTCTGGAACTTGTTGGCCCTTGGGTGGTGCTTGGTTTCAGTGTAGATATGGAGGTGTTTGATGAGCTCCTATTGCTTAATTTTCCCTGGAGTCAGCTGTTCTATGGTATTCTCAGGATTTGGACTTAAGCCACCATTAAATAAGACTGAAAACCAGAGGTCTCCCCTTAAGCCTCTGGTTTTCAGTCTTATTTTTATAGTAGTCTCAAGACTTTTCCTTCTATACAACATTGTTGACAAAACATCTAGGTTAAAGATGAAGTTTCTCCACAGTGAGGGACACCCAGAGAAGTTCACAGAGTTACATGGAGAAGAGAGGGAGGAGGGAGTTAGAGGTGACCCGAATGAGATGAGGTGGAATCAAAAGAGGAGAGAGAAAGCTAGCCAGTAATCACTTCCTTATATGCGCTCCACAGTCTGGACCGCTCAGAGATGTTATGAAGTTATACAGAGAAGAGAAGAGGGAGGAAGCACACAGAGGTGGCCAGGAGGATAAAAGCAGGGAATGAAAAGGAGAGAGACAGATCCAGCCAGTAATCAGTTCCCTAAGTGTCCTCCACTGTCTGGAATACACAGATTCAGAGAGTTGGGTGGAGAAGAGAAGGGGGAGGGAGGAGACAGAGGTGACCTAGTGGAGAGAAAGGAGAGTCCAAAGCGGGAGAAAGCAGTCAAGCCAGTAATCTCACTCCCAAGTAAAACTAGGTACTGAAGATTGGGTTCTTAAAGGTACAAAATTGATAACAAATACCAAAAAGAAAAGATTAAAATTCTAGAGTAGAGGTTGGATTTTCAAAAATACAATATTAAAGAAAAGAAGAAGAAAAAAACAAAGTCACAAAAGTGTTATATATATATATATATATATATATATATATGAAGTTTGCTTTAAAAATAGTCTTTTTTTTGAAAAGTAATAGTAGGTTATAAAAATTACAATTGAAGGAGTAATAGAGGACTTAAAAATTTTTTTTAAAAAGTTAAAACAAAAAGAAAAGAAAAAAAAAAGAAGAAGAAAAAAGAAAAGAATGATCGTAAAAATAGTAAATATATATCTAGGACTTTCTCTGGTGTTGTTGTGGGCAGTGTGAGGTCAGTTCATTTTCGGATTGTTTCTTGGTCTGGCTTATATTTCTCAAGATCTATAGGCCCCTTCCTATGTAGTCGGTACTAACTACAGGGTTTTAATCTATTGCACCTGTCACTTCCAAGGCGGTTCCCTTGGTTTTAGCTTCTGTTTGCTGGTCTCTTCAGTGTCTGATTTCCACCCTGACACAAGGGGGCAGTGGTGGACACTTTTTTAGTCTCGTTCAGTTGCACTGTGGGGAGGGAGGGACGCTGCAAACAAATAACACTGGCGTGTGCTCATAGTGTCTCAGCTACACTGGGCCTGCCCCCACTCACGGCGGTGCACCCTTTCTGCCCACACAGCTCAGTCTCTAGGTTGCTCCGCCAGGAACCGTCCAAGGCCGGCCCTGGGCTGCATGCACCTCCCAGGTCTAAGCCGCTCAAGTTCAGACACTCGGGTAGTCCTCAGAGGCGCAGACTCTGTTGGGCCTGCGTTTTGTGCCTTTCCCAGCTCCGAGCAGCTCGGGTGATGAGGTATTTGGTGAGCGCAGTCACTGTGACTTATTGCCTTTCCCATCCCTGCCACTCGGTTTTCTGGGTATACAACTGGCACACCTTCTCAGGCGGATGACTATCCAGAACCCCAAGAAATCTTAGTAAGCAAAGAAGCCTGCTTGCAGTTTGGTAGATGATGTCTCTCTGGGGCTGCGATTGCCTCCTTCCAGCTCTGGCTGCCTGTCACTGGAGGGGGATGGTCTGCAGCCAGCTAGTTTTGTTCCGCCCTTTGTTCTGTGTGCGGGCTTAGTGGTGTCTTAATGGCATTTCACGTGGTAGCTATCCCACAGTCTGGTTTGCTAGCCCAAATTAGTTCGCTCTGATTACCCTTGGGGGCATTCAAGCCCGATCCTTACTCTAAGCAATGCAGCCCGCGCCTCCCTACCCAGACCCTGCTTGCTAGTGGCAGGTGCAGGCATCTGTGCTGCTTCTCCACTGGGGGAGTTACCTTTGGGCTCGTAATCTGTGGGTTTTAATTATTTACTTATTTTCCCTCCCTATTATGTTGCCCTCTGTGCTTCCAAGGCTCGGCACAGACTTGGCAGTGAGAGTGTTTCCTGGTGTTTGGAAACCTCTCTTTTTAAGACTCCCTTCCCGGGATGGAGCTCCGTCCCTACCTCTTTTGTCTCTCTTTTTTTTTTTTTTTGTCTTTTATATTTCTCCTACCTCCTTTCGAAGACAATGGGCTGCTTTTCTGGGCGCCTGATGTCCTCTGCCGGCATTCAGAAGTTGTTTTGTGGATTTTACTCAGCGTTTAAATGTTCTTTGATGAATTTGTTGGGGAGAAAGTGGTCTCCCCATCCTATTCCTCTGCCATCTTAGGACCGCCTCCCCGAATTCATCTTTTATTACTCCTTCCCCTTTAATTCTCTTGCTTTTAAAGTTTCCCAGCATGGCATCACATCCCTGGGCAGAAAATTTTCTTTAAACTGTAACACTGGGGATTTGTCTTGACTAGGTCCTTAGGGTCTTCAGAGCTTTGATTTGTGGCAGGGACACAACCACTGGTATCTCTAAAAAATATTATTCTCCCCTTCAAAAAAGGGGCTAACTTTGCCCCTTTAGTATAAAACCGTGGTTATTATACTCCCTGGATCCATGACAGTTTTTCCAAGCCAATTAGAAATTCCCCAGTTATATCAGAAGTCAAGAGCTATACTTTAGTCCCTCACTACTAAATGTTTGTACTTATAAGAGAGATATTTATAAGTTTATATGCACCATAAGCTATCATAGCATATTATGTGTTTGTTTGGGCTGTGCTCATCTTGTCCGAATTTTTGTAACCCCATGGACAGTAGCCCACCAGGCTTCTCTGTTCATGGAATTTCCCAAGCAAGAATACTGGAGTGGGTTGCCATTCCCTTCCCCATGGTGTCTTCCCACTGAAAGATCAAATCTATGTCTCCTGTATTGCAGGCAGATTTTTAAACATCTGATCCACCAGGGAAGCCATACTAATACTCTTCGCTCATGTACAACTATGTGCAACCCCATGCACTGTAGCCTGCCAGGTTCCTCCACCCATGGGATTCTCCAGCCAAGAACACTGGAGTGAGTTGCCCTTTCCCTCTCCAGAGGATCTTGCAACCCAGGGATCAAACCCACATCTCTTATGTCACCTGCATTGCAAAGCAGGTTCTTTACCACTAGCACCATCTGGGAAATATCTATCTATCTATCTATCTATATCTATATCTATCTATATATATCTATATATCTATATCTATCTATCTATCTATCTATCTATCTATATATATATATATGCCTCTGTGTGTGTATGTGTGCATGTGTACCTGCATGTGTGCCACAGCCTGAGCAGATGCTTGGGAACCTAGCTGTGAGTCACAGCAGAAGCTCAGATGTGAAACAATGTCTAAGCAGAGCCATGGCACCTATTACTGGTGCTTACATGGGCTTCACATCAGAAGCAACCCCAATCACTGACTACAGCTGGATACCACAGCCCACACCCTTATCCATACCAGAAGTCCATTCAGGCCTCAGCTGCCTTGTTTTGCAGCCCCATACCATGGCAAGTACAGCAGCTTTACTGTAGGCACAAAAGAGCTTCAGACCCAAAGATGCTTCTGAGCAGGGGAGAGTCAGCCATTGATGGTGCTTATACAGACAGCACATCAGAGGCAGTCTGCATCTCAAGCTCTACCCAGGCGAACAGGATCCTTGCCCCACCCCATCTACAGTGTCACACACTAGCTCTTCTTGCTCCAGGAGTGCTCCTCTCTAGGTTGACTGAGCTGGTGCAGGAGTGGGGGAGCACACAGTTAGGGGGAACAAGGTCAGCTCAGACCTTATCCTCAGGGCTTCAGCCCTAGCACCTTGGGGCTTGCCTGCCTCCCATTAAGCCAGTAATGGCTACTAAGAAAACAGAAAGCTCTATCTCATACCGGGTTCAAGCCCTAAACCATCCATCATTCTTAGCAAGATGATTGCAACCAGTACACCCTAGAGACAGACATGAATTGTGATAACATCAAATCTAACTCTTCCAGTAAAACCACTGGGCACACATCAATTGTATATGACTGTTCCCACAGAAAGACACCACTTGAAGACCACAACAGTTAACTGTGGCACATAATTTCAGATGTATAGACAAAGGTATGTAAAATGGAAAGACAGAGGAATTTGTCCCAACTGAAAGAGCAAGAGATCATGTCTTAAAAAACAGCTAGAGAAAAGACAGACAGTTTACCAGATTTGGAATTCAATGCGTTAATAAAGATGACTTAAAACTCCATTTTATCAAGCTAAAATGATTCAAGGAATCTTCCACAAGAAGTTTTATTTCCAGTATTCACCCTGTGAATTTGTTAATAAGTGGAAGATCATAAAATATTTAATTCTGTGGAAAAAAAAAAAAAGACTAATGAACACAATGATAAACAGAGCACTATAAAATAAAAACTAATTAGAACTAAACACTACAATAAATTAAATGAACAATATATAGAAGTAGTTAATAGTATACTAAGTGATACAGAAGAATTCATAAGCTATCTGATATATATAATAATGAAAATGACTCAGTCAGAAAATTAAAAAAAAGATTAAAAATTGAGAATAATTTGAAGGATATTTGACTACATTAAGAACACCAACACTGGCATAATTAGAGTGTCCAGGAAGGAAAAGACAGAAAGAGAAGTTGGTGAAAAATTATTTTGATAAAATTATGGCTGAAAGCCTTCCAAACCTGAATAAAAAACCAGATTCAGATACCAGAAGATAAAAGGGTTCCCCCCAAATGACAGCAACAAGACCCATACCTAGATACAGAAATTAAAACAACAATATTAAACATATGAGTTGTAAAGGAAGCAAAGTAAAACAGCTTTATATAAAAAGTGCCCTAAAGTCTATCCAATTCTTTCTTTCTTTTTTCTTTTCTTTTTTTTTTTGCAGAAACATTATATGTCAGATGGGAAAAGTCTGATATATTTAAGGTGCTGAGCAGGAAAAACCTGCAAACTAGGGCATACTACCCAGAAAGATTATCATTTAGAATCAAAGGAGAGATAAGGAACTTTTCAGACAAGGAAAGAATGAAACAATTTGTAATCCTATTTCTTCTTTTCTTATTATGACTATTATTGAACTGCAATTTCATTTTTTTGTTAAATCTAATAAAAAATTTGGACTTACAAAAAAAAAAAAAAAGAATGAAACAATTTATCAATTCTAGACTGCAAGGAATGACGTAGAATCTTCTCTAAGAAGGAAAGAAAAAGGCATAACAAGTAGTAAGAAACTATATGAAAGACAAAATCCCACTAGTAAAGGCAAACAGGTAGAAAGGCTGAGGATCAAATCACTTAAGCTAGAATGAAAATTTAAAAGACAAAAAGAATTTCTAAAGTCAAGTATAGCTACAATAAAAATTAAAGGGATAAATAGTGAGTTGTTAAATATGACAACAAACACACAAATGTAGGCCAGGGAGTGAAAAATGTAGTGCTATTTCAAAGTGCAGAAACCTAAAAGAAAGCCTGTTTTGAAAAGAAAATATAGTTGTAGGTCATCATATAAAAACCCATTGTTTACCATGCATCAAAAAACTATATTGGATACACAAAGACTAGAAAGAAACACAAGCATATTACTTTGCTGTCTAGTTATTCAGTTGTGTCTGACTTGTTGCTACCCCATGGACAGCAGCATGCTAGGCTTCCCTGTCCATCAACATCTCCTGGAGCATGCTCAAAGCATACCACTAAATAAAACATCAAACCTTAAGTAACACACAGAAGGAAAAAACAATAACTCCAAAGGCAAAAAATAAGTAACACACTGGCAATAAGCAATACCTATGGATAAACTCTTTCAGTGTAAGTAGACTAAATGCTTTAATAAAAAGACACTATTCTCAATAAATTCTTCATAAATCTATGATGCCCCGCCAAAGAAATGAAATTTCAAAGCATTTTTTTTCTCCAAAGGTAAGTAAATTGTGGAATAGGAAAAAATAAAATCTGTCTGTATACAAGACTTAGAATAAAGCTTAAAAAATAGGTGTCTGAATTGTATAAAGATGCTGAATCCAAAGAAGGAAAGAAAAGTGGAAATTCAAGAAAATACATACAAGGAGAAAATTTTATTCCACAATGATCAAAGAATCACAATTTCTGGTTCTAAGGCTTTGAGTTATGCAATCCAGGGAACTATTATAATTGGTCTTTTATACTTGCTGTCAAATATAAACTCTTCAGAGGCCCCTTTATATCTTGATTTTTCACATTGTATAAAAGGGGTTTAGAAAGGGTGTGATAACAGTGTACTTCACCAAGGAAACTGTACTTGAATGTGAGCTGTGCATGGCACCAGAGCTAAAATAAATTCCTAAGGCTACAAAACAAAATACAGAGAAAACCAAGAGGTGAGATACACAGGTAGAAAATGCTTTATATTTCCCTTGAGCTGATGAGATCGTACATATGCAGGAAACTATTTTAGAATAAGAGTAAAGGATACCAGCAAAAGGACCACCACCCATCAGGACAGCTGAAAAATACATCACTATGTTATTAAGAAAGTTGTCAGAACTGGCAAGTTGTACCATCTGACTGAGTTCACAGAAAAAGTGGGGAATTTGCACAACTGGACAGAAGGACAGTCGCAGCACCATTAAGCTGTGTAGCAAGGGATACAAGGCAATCAGCACCCAGGATATCAGAACCAGCCATCCACATAGCCAGGGGCTCATGATGACCACGTAGTGCATGGGGTGGCAGATGGCCACACACTGATCATTGGCCATCACAGTCAGCAGGAAATCATCTAATCCTGCAAAGAGAATGTAAAAATACATCTGGGTGAAGCAGCCTTCATAGGTGATATCTTTCTTCTGTGTCTGGATGTTCCACAGCATCTTTGGGATGGTGGTGGAAACGAAACGGAGGTCTACAAAGGACAGGTTGGAGAGGAAGAAATCATGGGGGTGTGGATATGGGAGTTCACACCGACAGTTAAGACGATGAACAGGTTTCCAAGCACAGTGATCAGGTACATGGCGAGGAAGAGCCCAAATATGAGGGGTTGTAGTTCTGGTTCTTTTGAAAGTTCCAAAAGAAGAAATCCTGAAATTTGTGTATTGTTACTTGGTTCCATGAGGTGGAGGTAACTACCAGGAAAAAAGGAAATAATGACAATTTTCACTCCTACTGGTGTAATTCACATAGATGAATTACTGCAATTTCTATTCAGCCCTCAAGAAGTTGGTATTAATATTTTATTTTCAGATAAGTTCTCTTTGAAAGTATGTTTATATGTTTAGCCACTTCACTCTTGTCCAACTCTGGGGGACCCCAAGGACATAGCACACTGGCCTCCACTGTCCATGGGATTTCCCAAGAAAGAGCTCTGGAGTGGATTCTTCCCAAACCAAGTATTGAACCCACATCTCTTAAATGTCTGTTACATTACAGGTGAATTCTAAACCACTGAGCCACCACAGAAGGCCCTTTGAGAGCATACTTCATTTCCTTTCTGACTAGGAATTTTTTCCCATTCTCACAACATTTGCTAAGAGGTCATATATTTTGGAGTTTTAATGTGATATTTCTTCATTCACTTGAGAAATACATATTTAGTGCTAACCATGTTCCAAGCACATGGAGGCAAGCAGTAGAAGTGCTGAAAAGTAAACCTCTCATGATCCAAGGATAGTGAATGAGGATATTAAAATAAAATATCATAGAATATGTCAGAAAGTGACAGAGGCTAAGAAGAAAACAAAATCAGATATAAAGGAGAATTGTAGGAGGTGTTATTTTGTCCTGAGTGTTCAGGAAAGTCCAGCAAATTAGGTGATGTTTCAACAGATTCCTAAAGAAAGAGAGACAAGAAGCTAGTGTGATGTCAGAATTCTGTGCCTGGAAGAGGGAGTTGGCACTGCTAAGGACCTGAGGAAGATGCTTGTTCCACATATTCAAGTGCAAACACGAAAGAAAAAAAAAAAACAAAACAAAAAAACGCAATGATCTGGCTTCATTACACTCTCTTGACTTCCATCTTCTCTGACGCTCTCCTGTGGAGTCTGTGGAGCTATCAGACTCGCCTGCCTGCAGATTGAGAGAGAAAGCTTTCCCTGTAGAAGTCAAAATTCCTCCCTAAATGATTACTGATGCAGACGAAATTCTTTCCCCAAAGAAGAAAACAGGAAGTGATTAAATCAAGCATTGTTTCCAAGACAGATGTAGAACTTCAAGCTTAAGAACCAGGTTCCTCACCAATCAAAGTGGCTCTGGCTGAGGGATTGCAGCAGTAAAGATATTTGGAGTTTCTTATGTCAGCTCATTAGACATGTTTTCTCTGGTTACTCTAACCTGTAGCTACGTGATTTCCCTTGTGGAAACTTTTCTGGGCAGATTTGTTTGTTTGGTTTTTTTTTTCCCCTGCAGATTTGCTGTTCCTAAGACACTATCTTACAAGTGACATGAATTCGTTTTTCATTACTACTTCCTCTTTAATTCTCTTGCTTCCAAAGCTCTAAGAGTCCCAGCATGTCATCACATTCAAGAAGATAAAATTTTCCTTAAATTGTAATACTGAGGATTTGTCTTGACTAAGTCCCTTGGGTCTTTATCCCTTTAATTCATGGCGGGGACTGAAATGCAGTATTTGGATGTTTTATCCAGACCAGTCTGAAATGCAGTACTTCGGTGCAATCTCAAAAACAACAGAAAGATCTCTGTTTGTTTTCAAGGCAAACCAGTAATGCTGAAGAACCTGAAGTTGAATGGGACATGGAACAACAGACTTGTTCCAAATAGGAAAAGGAGTACGTCAAGGCTGTATATTGTCACCGTTTATTTAACTTATATGCAGAGTACATCATGAGAAACGCTGGACTGGAAGAAGCACAAGCTGGAATCAAGATTGCCAGGAGAAATATCAATAACCTCAGATATGCAGATGACACCACCCTTATGGCAGAAAGTGAAGAGGAACTCAAAAGCCTCTTGATGTTGGCTTAAAGCTAAACATTCAGAAAATGAAGACCATGGCATCCAGTCCCATCACTTCATGGGAAATAGATGGGGAAACAGTGTCAGACTTTATTTTTGGGGGCTCCAAAATCACTGCAGATGGTGACTGCAGCCATGAAATTAAAAGACGCTTACTCCTTGGAAGGAAAGTTATGACCAACCTAGATAGCATATTCAAAAGCAGAGACATTACTTTGCCAACAAAGATCCATCTAGTCAAGGCTTTGGTTTTTCCTGTGGTCATATATGGATGTGAGAGTTGAACTGTGAAGAAGGCTGAGCGCCGAAGAATGATGCTTTTGAACTGTGGTGTTGTAGAAGACTCTTGAGAGTCCCTTGGACTGCAAGGAGATCCAACCAGTCCATTCTGGAGGAGATCAGCCCTGGGATTTCTTTGGAGGCAATGATGCTGAAGCTGAAACTTTAGTACTTTGGCCACCTCATGCGAAGAGTTGACTCATTGGAAAAGACTCTGATGCTTAGGAGGGATTGGGGGCAGGAGGAGAAGGGGATGACAGAGGATGAGATGGCTGGATGGCATCACTGACTTGATGGACATGAGTCTGAGTGAACTCCGGGAGTTGGTGATGGACAGGGAGGCCTGGTGTTCTGTGATTCATGGGGTTGCAAAGAGTCGGACATGACTGAGTGACTGAACTTAACTGAACTGATGAAGACCTGTAAGACCTTCTAGAACTAACTTCCCAAAAGATATCCTTTTCATTATAGGGGACTGGAATGCAAAAGTAGGAAGTCGAGAAACACCTAGAGTAACAGGCAAATTTGACCTTGGAGTACAGAAGGAAGCAAGACAAAGGCTAATAGAGTTTGCCCACAGAATGCACTGCTCATAGCAAGCACCTACTTCCAACAACACAAGAGAAGACTCTACACACGGACATCACCAGATGGTCAATACCGAAATCAGATTGATTATATTCTTTGCAGCCAGAAATGGAGAAGCTGTTTACAATCAAGAAAAACAAGACTGGGAGTGGACTGTGGGAGTGGACCATTCAGGTGTGACCTAAATCAAATCCCTTATGGTTATACAGTGGAAGTGGGAAATAGATTTAAGGGACTAAATCTGATAGAGTGCCTGTGAACTATGGATGGAGGTTCATGATATTGAACAGAAGACAGGGAAAAAGACCACACCCAAGAAAAAGAAATGCAAAAAGCAAAATGGCTGTCTGAGGAGACCTGCCAAACAGCTGTGAAAAGAAAAGTGAAAAGCAAAGGAGAAAAGGACAGATATACCCATTTGAACACAGAATTCCAAAGAATAGCAAGAAGAGATAAGCCTTCCTCAGTGATCAGTGCAAAGAAATAGAGGGAAACAATAGAATGGGAAAAACTAGAGATCTCTTCAAGAATATTAGAGATACCAAGGGAACATTTCATGCAAAGATGGGCACAATAAAGGACAGAAATGGTATGGACCCACAGAAGCAGAAGATATTAAGGAGAGGTGGCAAGAATGCACAGAGGTACTATGCAAAGAAGATCTTTATGACGCTGAGAATCATGATGGTATGATCACCGACCTAGAGCCAGACATCCTGGAATGCGAAGTCAAGTGGGCTTTAGGGAGCATCACTATAAACAAAGCTAGCATAGGTGATGGAATTTCAGTTGAGCTATTTCAAATCCTAAAAGATGATGCTATGAAAGTGCTGCACTCAATTTGCCAGCAAATTTGTAAAATTCAGCAGTGGCCACAGAACTGGAAAAGGGAAGTTTTCATTCCAATCCCAAAGAAAGGCAATGCCAAAGAATGCTCAAACTACTGCCCAATTGCACTCATCTCATATGCTAGTAAAGTAATGCTCAAAATTCTCCAAGCCAGGCTTCAGCAATATGTGAACCATGAACTTCCAGGTGTTCAAGTTAGTTTTAAAAAAGCAGAGGAACCAGAGATCAAATTGCCAACATCTGCTGGATCGTCAAAAAAACAAGAGAGTTCCAGAAAAGCATCTATTTCTGCTTTATTGACTATGCCAAAGCCTTTGACTGTGTGGATGACAATAAACTGTGGAAAATTCTTCAAGAGATGGGAATACCAGGCCACCTGACCTGCCTTTTGAGAAATTTGTATGCAGGTCAGGAAGCAACAGTTAGAACCAGACATGGAACAACAGACTGGTACCAAATAGGGAAAGGAGTCAAGTCTGTATATTGTCACCCTGCTTATTTAACCTAGGTGCAGGGTACATAATGAGAAATGCTGGGCTGGAAGAAGCACAAGCTGGAATAAAGATTTCCAGGAGTAATAACAATAACCTAAGATATGCAGATGACACCACCCTTATGGCAGAAAGCGAAGAACTAAAGAGCCTCATGATGAAACTGAAAGAGGAGGAGAGTGAAAATGTTGGGTTAAAACTCAGTATTCAGAAAACTAAGATCATGGCATCTGGTCTCATCACTTCATGGGAAATAGATAGGGAAACAGTCAAAACAGTGGCTGACTTTATTTTGTGAGGCTCCAAAATCACTGAAGATGGTGACTGCAGCCATGAAATTTAAAGATGCTTACTCCTTGGAAGGAAAGTTATGACCAACCTAGGGACCAAGGTCCTTATACTCAAGTCCCTGGTTTTTCCAGTGGTCATGTATGGATGTGAGAGTTGGATTATAAAGAAAGCTGAGTGCTGAAGAATTGATGCTTTTGAACTGTGATGTTGGAGAAGACTCTTGAGAGTCCCTTGGACTTCAGGGAGATCTAACCTGTCCTTCCTAAAGGAAATCAGTCCTGAATATTCATTGGATTGACTGATATTGAAGCTGAAACTCCAATATTTTGGCCCCCTGTTGTGAAGAACTGACTCACTTGAAAAAAAACCCTAATGCTGGAAAAGATTGAAGGCGGGAGGTGAAGGGGATGACAGAGGACGAGATATTTGGGTGCCATCACCGACTCAGTGGACATGAATTTGAGTAGACTCCCGGAGCTGATGATGGACAGGGAGACATGGCATGCTGCATCCATGGGGTTGCAAAGAGTTGGACACAACTGAGCACCTGAACTGAACTGAACTTATGGCAGAGACAGAACCACTGAAATCTCTAAACATTACTATTCTCCTCTTCAAAGAAAGGGATGACTTTGTTACTTTAGAATAAAACCATGGTTGATATATTCCTTGGATGTATGATAGTTTCTCCAAGCCAATTAGAAATTTCTCAGTTATATCAGAAGTTAAGAGCTATCCTTTAATCCCTTATTACTAAATGTTTGTACTTATAAGAGAGATATTTATATGTTGATATGTACCACAAACTATCTTACCATATTATGTGTGTGTGTGTGTGTGTGTGTGTGTGTGCTGTGCTCAGTCACACCTGAGTCTTTTTGACCCCATGGACTGTAGCCTGCCAGGCTTCCTCTGTCAGTGGGATTTGCCAATCAAGAATATTGGAGTGGGCTGCCTTTCCATTCTCCTGGGATCTTCCCAATGCAGGGATCAATCCCATATGTTCTGCTTTGCAGGCAGATCCACCAGGTGGATCAGGAAATAAAGAATCTGTCTGCATGCAGGAGATGGAGTATATATGGATTTGGATGTACATATACAGACATATAGATATATAGTGTGTGTGTGTGTGTGTGTGTGTGTGCATGCCACAACCTGACATGAGTGGATATTTGGGAACCTGGTGGTGAGACACAGCAAAGGCTCAGACATGAAGCAGTGTCTAAACCGGGCCATGGCACCTACTACTGGTGCTTACATGGGCTTCATATCAGAGGCAACTCCAATCATTGACTACAGCTGGATGCCACGGCCACACCCCTACCCATGCCAGAAGTCCATGCAGGTCCCAGCTTCCTGTATTTGCAGCCCATAGTATTACAAGAACAGCAGCCCTATTATAGGACCACAAGAGCTTCAGACCCAAAGATGCTTCTGAGCAGGGGAGGGCCAACTATTGGTGGTGCTTGCAGAGACAGTGCATCAGAGGCAGTCTGCATCTCCAGCTCTACCCAGGCCAACAGGTCCATGACGCACCACATGTTGAGTGCCATACACTGGCACTTCTTGCTCCAGCACTGCTCCCTTCTGGGTCGACCAAGCTGGTGCAAGAGTGGGGAAGCACACACTTAGGGGGAACAAAGTCAGCTCAGACCTGACCCTCAGGGCTTCTGCTCTAGCAACTTGGTACATGTCTCCCTTCCATTAGGCCAGTGTGTTGTTAGTCACTCAGTCTTGTCTGACTCTTTGTGACCCCATGGACGGTATTCTGCCAGGCTCCTCCATCCATGGAATTTTCCAGGCAAGAATACTGAAGTGGGATGCCATTTTCTTCTTGCCTCTAAACAAAGAGAAAGACATATCTCATACCTGACTCAAGCCCAAGCCTTCCATACCTCCTAACAAGATGATTGCAATCAGTGAACCCCAAAGAAAGGCATGAATTGTGATAACATCAGAACCAGCTCTTCCAGTAAAGCCACTGGGCACACATCAACTGTATGTGACTGTTCCCACAGAAAGACACCACTTTAAGATATAAAGAGTTAACTTTGGTGCATAATTTCAGAAGACAGACAAAGGTAATTAAAATGAAAAGACAGAGGAATTTGTCCCAACTTAAATGATGAGATATCATGCCTAAAAAAGAGCTAATGAAAGAGAAACAAACAGTTCACCAGATTTGGAATCAATGCATTAGTAAAGATATAAAACTCTATTTTCTCAACCTAAAATGATTCAAGGTCTCTTCCAAGAAGTTTTACTTTCACATTCACCCTGTGCATTTAGTTAATAAGTGGAAGAACATTGTGTTACATGTGTCTCTTTCAATTCTGCTTTCCTTGGGGTGTATGTCCAGCAGTGGTGTTGGAGGGTCATATGGCAGTTCTATTTCCAGTTTTTCAAGGAATCTCAACAGTGTTCTCCATAGTGGCTATATTAGTTTACATTCCCACCAACAGTGTAAGAGGGTTCACTTTTCTCCACATACTCTCCAGCATTTATTGTTTGTAGACTTTTGGATAGCAACCATTGTGACTGGTGTGAAATAGTATTCATTGTGGTTTTGATTTGCATTACTCTGATAATGAGTGATGTTGAGAATCTTTTCATGTGTTTGTTAGCCATCTGTATGTCTTCTTTGGAGAAATGTCTGTTTGATTCTTTGACCCATTTTTTGACTGGGCTATTTACTTTTCTGGAATTGAGTTGAAGGAGTTGCTTATATATTTTGAGATAAATTATTTGTCAGTTGCTTCTTTGTTATTTTTTTCTCCCATTCTGAAGTTTATCTTCTGACCTTGCTTAGAGTTTCCTTTGTTGTGCAAAAGCTTTTACATTTAATTAGGTCCCATTTGTTTACCTTTGCTTTTATTTCCATTACTCTGGAAGGTGGGTCATTGAGGATTCTGCTGTGATTTATTTCAGAGAGTGTTATGAATGTGTTTTCCTCTAAGAGGTTTATAGTTTCTGTTCTTCTGTTTAGATCTTTAATCCATTTTGAGTTTATTTTTGTGTATGGCATTAGAAAGTGTTCTAGTTTCATTCTATTACAAGTGGTTGACCAGTTTTCCCAGCACCACTTGTTAAAGAGACTGTCTTTTCTCCATTTTATATTTTTGCCTCCTTTGTCCAAGATAAGGTGTCCATAGGTGTGTGGATGTATCTCTGGGCTTTCTATTTTGTTCCATTGATCTATATTTCTTTCTTTATGCCAGTACCATACTGTCTTGATGAATGTAGCTTTGTAGTAGAGCCTGAAGTCAGACAGGTTGATTCCTCTAGTTACATTCTTCTTTCTCAAAATTGTTTTGACTATTCAAGATTTTTTGTATTTCCATACAAATTGTGAAATTATTTGTTCTAGCTCTGTGAAAAATACCGTTGGTAGCTTGATAGGGATTGCATTGAATCTATAGATTGCTTTGGGTAGTATACTCATTTTCACTATATTGATTCTTCTGATCCATGAACACTGTATACTTCTCCATCTATTAGTGTCCTCTTTGATTTCTTTCACTAGTGTTTTATAGTTTTCTAACTGGTTCCAAATAGGAAAAGGAGTTCGTCAAGGCTGTATATTGTCACACTGTTTATTTAACTTATATGCAAAGTACATCATGAGAAATGCTGGACTGGGAAGAACACAAATTGGAATCAAGATTGCCAGGAGAAATATCAATAACCTCAGATATGCAGATGACACCACCCTTATGGCAGAAAATGAAGAGGAGCTAAAAATCCTCTTCATGAGAGTGAAAGTGGAGAGTGAAAAATTTGGCTTAAAGCTCAACATTCAGAAAACAAAGATCATGGCATCCAGTCCCACCACTTCATGGGAAATAGATGGGGAAACAGTGGAAACAGTGTTAAACTTTATTTTTCTTGGCTCCAAAATCACTACAGATGGTGACTGCAGCCATGAAATTAAAAGACGCTTACTCCTTGGAAGGAAAGTTATGACCAACCTAGATAGCATATTCAAAAGCAGAGACATTACTTTGCCAACAAAGTTTCGTCTAGTCAAGGCTATGGTTTTTCCTGTGGTCATGTATGGATGTGAGAGTTGGACTGTGAAGAAGGCTGAGCACCAAGGAATTGATGCTTTTGAACTGTGGTGTTGGAGAAGACTCTTGAGAGTCCCTTGAACTGCAAGAACATCCAACCAGTCCATTCTGAAGATCAGCCCTGGGATTTCTTTGGAAGGAATGATGCTAAAGCTGAAACTCCAGTACTTTGTCCACCTCATGTGAAGATTTGACTCATTGGAAAAGACTCTGATGCTGGGAGTGATTGGGGGCAAGAGGAGAAGGGGACGACAGAGGATGAGATGGCTGGATGGCATCACTGACTCAATGGACGTGAGTCTGGGTGAACTCTGGGAGTTGGTGATGGACAGGGAGGCCTGGCATGCTGCGATTCATGGGGTCACAAAGAGTCGGACACGACTGAGCTACTGATCTCATCTGATATATAGGTCTTTACTTTCTTTAGGTAGATATACTCCTAAGTATTTTATTCTTTTCATGGCAATGGTGAATGGGATTTTTTCCTTAATATCTTTTTCTGTTTTCTCATTGTTAGTGTATAGGAATTCAAGGGATTTCTGTGTGTTAATTTAATATCTTGCAGCTTTACTCTATTCATTGACTAGCTCTAGTAATTTTCTGGTGAAGTTTTTAGGATTTTCTATGTAAAGGATCGATGCGGTCCTAAATTGGTGGAGAAATAGGACGGGGAGAACACTTTCTCCCCAAGAAATTCATCAAAAGAACATTTAAACCCTGAGTAAATTCCACAAAACATGTTCTGAATGCTGGGAGAGGACATCAGGCACCCAGAAAAGCAGCCCATTGTTTTCGAAAGGAGATGTTTTATCAATGGTGCTGAATAGATGGAGAAGTCTTGAGGCTACTGTAAAAGTAAGACTGAAAACCAGAAGCAGGAGGCTTAAATCGAAATCCTGAGAACACCAGAGAACTGCTGACTCCAGGTAACATTAATCGACAGGAGCTCATCAAATGCCTCCATACCTACACTGAAACCAAGCCCCACCCAAAGGTCAACAAATTCCAGACCAAGACCATGCAAATTCTCCAGCAACACAGGAACACAGCCCTAAGCTTCAAAACACAGGCTGCCCAAAGTCACTCCAAACCCATTGACATCTCATAACTCATTACTGGACATTTCATTGCACTCCAAAGAAAAGAAGACCAGCTCCACCCACCAGAACACCGACACAGGCTTCCCTAACCAGGAAACCTTGAAAAGCCAGCTGTACAATCCCACCCACAGTGAGGAAACTCCACAATAAAGAGAACTCCACAAACTGCCAGAATACAGACCCCAAATACAGCAATCTAAACAGGATGAAGAGATAAAGGAATACCCAGCAGGTAAAGGAACAGGATAAATGCTAACCAAACCAAACAAAAGAGGAAGAGATAGGGAATCTACATGATAAAGAATTCCGAATAATGATAGTGAAAATGATCCAAAATATTGAAATCAAAATGGAATCACAGATAAATAGCCTGGAGACAAGGATTGAGAAGATGCAAGAAAGGTTAAACAAGGACCTAGAAGAAATAAAAGAGAGTCAGTATATAATGAATTGGAGAAGGAAATGGCAACCCACTCCAGTGAATAATGCAATAAATGAGATCAAAAACACTCTGGAGGGAACAAATAGTAGAATAACAGAGGCAGAAAATAGGATTAGTGAAGTAGAAGATAGAATATAGGGAATAAATGAATCAGAGAGGAAAAAAGAAAAATGAATTAAAAGAAAGGAGGACAATCTCAGAGACTTCCAGGACAATGTTAAACGCCCCAACATTTGAATCATAGAAGTCCCAGAAGAAGACAAAAAGAAAGACCATGAGAAAATACTTGAAGAGATAATAGTTGAAAACTTCCCTAAAATGGGAAGGAAATAATCACCCAAGTCCAAGAAATCCAGAGAATCCCAAACAGGATAAACCCAAGGCGAAACACCCCAAGATACATATTAATCAAATTAACAAAGATCAAACACAAAGAACAAATATTAAAAGCAGCAAGGGAAAAACAACAAATAGCACACAAGGGGATTCCCATAAGGATAACAGCTGATCTTTCTAATAGAAACTCTTCAGGCCAGGAGGGAATGGCAGGACATACTTAAAGTGATGAAAGAAAATAACCTACAGCCCAGGTTACTGTACCCAGCAAGGATCTCATTCAAATATGAAGGAGAAATTAAAGCTTTACAGATGAGCCAAAGCTGAGAGAATTCAACACGACCAAACCAGCTCTCCAACAAATGCTAAAGGATCTTCTCTAGGCATGAAACACAGAAAGGGTGTATAAACTCGAACCCAAAACAATAAAGTAAATGGCAACAGGATCATACTTATCAATAATTACCTTAAATGTACATGGGCTGTGAAAAGAGACAAAGAAGGACATTACATAATGATCAAAGGATCAATCCAAGAAGAAGATATAATAATTATAAATATATATGGACCCAACATAGGAGCACCACAATACGTAAGACAAATGCTCACAAGTATAAAAGGGTTTTTCTATGTAGATGATCATGTCATCTGGAAACAGCAAGTTTTAATTCTTCTTTTCCAATCTGAATTCCTTTTATTTCTTTTTCTGCTCTGATTGCTGTGGCCAAAACTTCCAAAACTATTTTGAATAGTAGTGGTGAGAAAATGCACCCTTGTCTTGTCCCCTGACTTTAGGGGAAATGCTTTAATTTTTCACCACTGAGGATAATGTTTGCTGTAGGTTTGTCATATACAGCTTTTATTATGTTGAGGTATGTTCCTTCTTTTCCAATGAGTCAACTCTTCGCATGAGGTGGCCAAAGTACTGGAGTTTCAGCTTTAGCATCATTCCTTCCAAGAAATACCAGGGCTGATCTCCTTCAGAATCGACTGGTTGGAACTCCTTGCAGTCCAAGGGACTGGATAAGGGGACGACAGAGGATAAGATGGCTGGATGGCATCACTGACTCGATGTACGTGAGTCTCAGTGAACTCCGGGAGTTGGTGTTGGACAGGGAGGCCTGGTGTCCTGCGATTCATGGGGTTGCAAAGAGTCGGACACAACTGAGCGACTGATCTGATCTGATCTGATGTTCCTTCTACTCCTGCTTTCTGGAGAGTTTTTATCATAAATGGATGCTGAATTTTGTCAAAGGCTTTCTCTGCATTTATTGAGATAATCATATAGTTTTCATCTTTCAATTTGATAATGTGGTGTATTATGTTGATTGATTTGTGGATATGAAAAGAATCCTTGCATCCCTGGGATAAAGCCCACTTGGTCATGATGTATAATCTTTTTACCATGTTGTTGGATTCTCTTTGATAGAATTTTGTTAAGGATTTTTGCATCTATGTTCATCAGTGATATTGGAGAGTAGTTTTCTTTTTTTATGGCATCTTTGTCAGATTTTGGTATTAAGGTGATGGTGGCCTCATAGAATGAGTTTGGAAGTTTACCTTCCTCTTCAGTTTTCTGGAAGAATTTGAGTAGGATAGGTGTTAGCTCTTCTCTAAATTTTTGGTAGAATTCAACTGTGAATCTGTCTGGTCCTGGGCTTTTGTTTGCTGGAAGATTTCTGACTACAGTTTCAATTTCCGTGCTTGTGATTGGTCTATTAAGATTTTCTATTTCTTCCTGGTTCAGTTTTGGAAAGTTTTACTTTTCTAGGAATTTGTCTATTTCTTCCAAGTTGTCCATTTTACTCTCATATAGTTGCTGATAGTAGTCTCTTATGATCCTTTGTATTTCTGTGTTGTCTGTTGTGCTTTCTCCATTTTCATTTCTAATTTTATTGATTTGATTCTTCTCCATTTGTTTCTTGATGGGTCTGGCTCATCTGGATGAGTTTGTCAATTTTATTTATTTTCTCAAAGAACTAGCTTTTAGCTTTGTTGATTTTTGCTATGGTCTCCTTTGTTTCTTTTTCATTTATTTCTGACCTAATTTTAAGATTTCTTTCCTTCTACTAACCCTGGCGTTCTTCATTTCTTCCTTTTTAGTTGGTTTAGGTGTAGAGTTAGGTTATTTATTTGACATTTTTCTTGTTTCTTGAGGTAAGACTGTTTTACTATAAACCTTCCCCTTAGCACTATTTTTACATTTCATGCAAAGATGGGCTCGATAAAGGACAGAAATGGTATGGACCTAACAGAAGCAGAAGATATTAAAAAGAGGTGGCAATAATACACAGAAAAACTGTACAAAAAATATCTTCATGACCCAGATAATTACGATGGTGTGATCACTCACTTAGAGCCAGACATCCTGGATTGTGAAGTCAAATGGGCCTTAGAAAACATCGCTACGAACAAAGCTAGTGGAGGTGATGGAATTCCAGTGGAGCTACTTCAAATCCTGAGAGATGATGCTGTGAAAGTGCTGCACTCAATATGCCAGCAAATTTGGAAAACTCAGCAGTGGTCACAGGACTGGAAAAAGTCAGTTTTCATTCCAATCCCAAAGAAAGGCAATGCCAAAGAATTCTCAAACTACTACACAATTGCACTCATATCACATGCTAGTAAAGTAATGCTCAAAATTCTACAAGCCAGGCTTCAGTAGTACATGAACTGTGAACTTCCAGATGTTCAAGCTGGTTTTAGAAAAGACAGAAGAACCAGAGATCAAATTGCCAACATCTGCTGGATCATAGAAAAAGCAAGAAAGTTCCATAAAAACATCTATTTCTGCTTTATTGACTATGCCAAAGCCTTTGTGTGAATCACAATAAACTGTGGAAAATTCTGAAAGAAACAGGAATACAAGACCACCTGACCTGCCTCTTGAGAAATTTGTATACAGGTCAGGAAGCAACAGTTAGAACTGGACATGGAACAACAGACTGGTTCCAAATAGGAAAAGGAGTACATCAAGGCCATATATTGTTACCCTGCTTATTTAACTAATATACAGAGTACATCATGAGAAATGCTGGGCTGGAAGAAGCACAAGCTGGAATCAAGATTGCTGGGAGAAATATCAGTAACCTCAGATATGCAGATGACACCACCCTTATGGCAGAAATTTAGAAGGAACTAAAAAGCCTCTTGATGAGGGTCAAAGAGAAGAACTTAACATTCAGAAAACAAAGATCAAGCATCTGATCTCATCACTTCATGGGAAATAAATGGGGAAACAATGGAAACAGTGTCAGACTTTATTTTTTTGGGCTCCAAATTCACTGCAGATGGTGACTGCAGCCATGAAATTAAAAGACGCTTACTTCTTGGAAGCAAAGTTATGAGCAACCTAGATAGCATATTCAAAAGCAGAGACATTATTTTGCCAACAAAGTTTCGTCTAGTCAAGGCTATGGTTTTTCCTGTGGTCATGTATGGATGTGATAGTTGGACTGTGAAGAAAGCTTAGTGCTGAAGAATTGATGCTTTTGAACTGTGGTGTTGGAGAAGACTCTTGAGAGTCCCTTGGACTGCAAGGAGATCCAACCAGTCCATTCTGAAGGAGATCAGCCCTGGGATTTCTTTGGAAGGAATGATGCTTAGGCTGAAACTCCAGTACTTTGGCCACCTAATGGGAAGAGGTGACTCATTGGAGAAGACTCTGATGCTGGGGGGGATTGGGGGAAGGAGGAGAAGGGGATGACAGAGCATGAGATGGCTGGATGGCATCACTGAATTGATGGATGTGAGTCTGGGTGAACTCTGGGAGTTGGTGATGGACAGAGAGGCCTGGCATGCTGCGATTCATAGGGTCACAAAGAGTCGGACATGACTGAGCGACTGAACTGAACTGATAGGTTTTGGGTTGTTGTGTTTTCATTTACATTCGTTTTTATGCATATTTTGATTTCTGTTTTGACTTCTGTGATTTATTGGTTATTCAGCAGCGTGTTGTTCAGCCTCCATATGTGGGAGTTTTAATAGCTTTTCACTTGTAATTGACATCTAATCTTACTGCACTGTGGCCAGAAAAAATGCTTGGATGATTTCATTTTTTTTTTTTTTTGAATTTACCTAGGCTAAATTTATGGCCCAGGATGTGATCTATCCTGGAGAAGGTTCTGTGCGTGCTTGAGAAAAAGGTGAAATTCATTGTTTTTGGGTGAAATGTCCTAGAGACATCAATTAGGTCTAACTGGTCTATTATATCATTTAAAGTTTGCATTTTCTTGTTAATTTTCTGTTTAGTTAATCTGTCCATACATTTGAGTGGGGTCTTAAAGTCTCCCACTATTACTGTGTTATTGTTAATTTCCCCTTTCATACTTGTTAGCATTTGCCTTACATATTGTGGTGCTCCTATGTTCGGTGCCTATATATCTTGTTATTATATCTTCTTCTTGGACTGATCCTTTGATCATTATGTAGTGTCCTTCTTTGTCTCTTTTCACAGTCTTTAGTTTAAAGACTATTTTACCTGATATGAGTACTGCTACTCCTGCTTTCTTTTGGTCTCTATTTGCATGGAATATCTTTTTCCAACTCTTCACTTTCAGTCTGTACGTGTCCCTTGTTTTGAGGTGGGTCTCTTGTAGACAGCATACATAGGGGTTTTGTTTTTGTATCCATTCAGCCAGTCTTTGTCTTTTGGTTGGGGCATTCAACCCATGTACATTTAAGGTAATTACTGATAAGTATGGTCCCATTGCCATTTACTTTATTGTTTGGGGTTCGAGTTTATACATCCTTTCTGTGTTTCATGCCTAGAGAAGATTCTTTAGCATTTGTTGGAGAGCTGGTTTGGTCGTGTTGAATTCCCTCAACTATTGCTCTTCTGTAAAGCTTTTGATTTCTCATTCATATTTGAATGAGATCCTTGCTGGGTACAGTAACCTGAGCTGTAGGTTATTTTCTTTCATCACTTTAAGTATGTCCTGCCATTCCCTCCTGGCCTGAAGAGTTTCTGTTAGAAAGATCAGCTGTTATCCTTATGGGAATCCCCTTGTGTGCTATTTGTTGTTTTTCCCTTGCTGCTTTTAATATTTGTTCTTTGTGTTTGATCTTTGTTAATTTGATTAATATGTATCTTGGGGTGTTTCGCCTTGGGTTTATCCTGTTGGGAATCTCTGGATTTCTTGGACTGGGTGATTATTTCTTTCCCCATTTTAGGGAAGTTTTCAACTATTATCTCCTCAAGTATTTTTTCATGGTCTTTTTTTTTTTTTTTTTTGTCTTCCTCTTCTGGGACCCCTATGATTTGAATGTTGGGGCATTTAACATTGTCCCAGAGGTCTCTAGGTTTCCTCATTTCTTTTAACTCTTTTTTCTTTTTTTCCCCTTTCTGGTTAATTTATTTCTACCATTCTATCTTATACCTCACTTATACTATTTTCTGCCTCAGTTATTCTACTGTTGGTTCCCTCCAGAGTGCTTTTGATCTCAGTTATTGCATTATTCATTATGTATTGACTCTTTTTTTATTTTTTCTAAGTCCTTGTTAAACATTTCTTACATGTTCTCAATCCTTGTCTCCAGGCTATTTATCTGCAATTCCATTCTGTTTTCAAGATTTTGGATCATTTTCACTATCACTATTCTGAATTCTTTTTCAGGTAGATTCCCTATCTCTTTCTCTTTAGTTTGGTTTGGTGGGAATTTATCCTGTTCCTTTACCTGCTGAGTATTTCTCTGCCTTTTCATCTTGTTTATATTGCTGTGTTTGGGGTAGCCTCTCTGTATTCTGGAAGTTTGTGTTTCCTCTTTATTGTGGAGGTTCCTCACTGTGGATTGGGTTGGATGGGTGACTTGTCAAGGTTTCCTGATTAGGGAAGCTTGTGTCAGTGCTCTGGTGGGTTGAGCTGGATTTCATCTCTCTGGAGTGCAATGAAGTGTCCAGTAGTGAGTTTTGAGATGTCAATGGGTTTGGTGTGACTTTGGGAAGCTGTATATTGAAGCTCAGAGCTATGTTCCTCTGTTACTGGAGAATTTGTGTGGTATATTTTGCTCTGGAACTTGTGGGCTTTTGGGTGGTGCTTGGTTTAAGTGTAGGTATGGAGGCTTTTGATGAGTTCTTATCAATTAATATTCCCTGGAGTCAGGAGTTCTCTGGTGTTGTCAGGTTTTGGACTTAAGCCTCCTGTCTCTGGTTTTCATTCTTATTCTTACAGTAGCCTCAAGACTTCTCCATCTATACAGCACTGATGATCAAATATCTAGGTTAATGATGAAAATTTTCTCTACAGTGAGGGACGCCTGGAGAGGTACACAGAGTTTCATGGAGAAGAGAAGAGGGAAGGGGAAGATAGAGGTGACCAGGTGAGATGAGAGGAAATCAAAGGGAGAGAGAGAGCAAGGTAACCAGTAATCACTCCCCTAAGTGCTCTCCACAGTCTGGATCCCTCCAAGATGTTCATGGAGTTACACAGAGAAGAAAAGAGGGAGGCAGGAGACAGATGTGGCTAGGAGGATAAAAGGGGGAATCAAAAGGAGAGACAGAGATCCAGCCAGTAATCAGTTCCCTAAGTGTTCTCCACATCCCGCAATACACAAAGAGATTCACAAAATTGGTTAGAGAAGAGAAGGGCTAGGGAGGAGATAGAGGTGACCTGGTGGAGAAAAAGGAGAGTCAAAAGGGGGAGACAGCAATCAAGCCAGTAATCTCACTCCCAAGTAAAAATGGGTACTGAAGATTGGCTTCTTAAAGGTACACAATTGATAAATACCAATAAGCAAAGATTAAAAATCTAGAGTAGAGGTTATATTCTCAACAATACAATATTAATAAAACAAAACAAATGCACAAAAATTATTATATATATATATATATATATGAAGTCTGCTTTAAAAATAGGGTCCTTTTTTGAAAGGTAATAGTAGGTTATAAATGGAGAAGGCAATGGCATCCCACTCCAATACTCTTGCCTGGAAAATCCCATGGGCAGAGGAGCCTGGTAGGCTGCAGTCCATGGGGTCGCGAAGAGTCAGACACGACTGAGCGACTTCACTTTCACTTTTCATTTTCATGCATTGGAGAAGGAAATAGCAACCCACTCCAGTGTTCTTGCCTGGAGAATCCCAGGGACCAGGGAGCCTGGTGGGCTGTCGTCTATGGGGTCACACAGAGTCGGACATGACTGAAGTGACTTAGTAGCAGCTTAGCAGTAGGTTATAAAAATGAAAATCAAAGGAGTAATATAGGACTGAGAAAACATTAAAATGATAATAATAAAAATATATCTAGAAATTTCGCTGAAGCTGTGGCAGACAGAGTGGGGTCAGTTCATTTTCAGATAGTTCCTTGATCCAGCTTATACATTTCAAGATCTATAGGTCCCTTCCAATGTAGTACGTGCTAACTACATGGTTTTAATCTGTTACACCTGTCACTTCCAGAGCAGTTCCCTCTGTTTATTTTAGCTTCTTCTGTTTGCCAAGTCTCTTCAGTGTCTAACTTCCGCCCTGACACAAGAAGGTGATGGTGGTCACTTTTTTAGGCTTACTTGTTCAGTCCTGCTGTGCGGAGGGACTAAGCCTACGAACAACTATCACTGGCGTGTGTGGGGAGTGCTCACAGTGTTTCAGCTGCACTGGGTTTGCACTGGCTCACTGCGTGTGTGCTTTCATGGTCTACACTTCTCAAGCTCTAGGTTGCTCTGCCAGGAACTTTCTGAGGCGGGCCCTGGGTTGTGTGCACTTCCCAGGTCTAAGCTGCTCAGATTCAGATTCTCGGGTACTCCACAAAAGTGCAGAATCAGTTGGGCCTGCATTTTGTGCCCTTCCCAGGTCCGAGTAGCTCAGGTGACCAGATGCTTGGTGAGCGTGGTCACCCCCAGGTCGGGGGGTGCATCTTGTCACCTTCCCTGTCCCAGCTGCTCAGTTTTCTGGGTGTACAACGGGCACGCCCTCTCAGGTGTGCCAAGTGTCTCTTCTGGGGAGCTGATCTCTAGCTGCGACCCTCCCAGCAGATGTCAACCGTCCAGAATCCCAAGAAGTCTTAGTTAGCAATGAAGCCTACTTGTAGTTTGGTAGAGGATGCCTCTCTGGAGCCGCAATTGCCCTCTTCTGGCTCTGGCTGCCCCTGCCTGCCTGTCTCCAGCAGGGGATGGGCCAGTCAGCAGCTGGCTAGCTCTGCTCAGTCCTTTGTTCTGTGATCAGGGCTGGCAGTGTCTTAGGTTAGGGCTTTTCATGGGATAGTTCTCTCTCCCTCTCTCTCTCTCTCTCTTTCTCTTTTGCTATCCCACAGTCCTGGTTGCTATCTCAAGTTAGTCCCCTCAGATTATCCTTGGGGCATTCAGGCCCAGTCTTTACCCTAAACAATGCAGCCCGTGCCTCCCTGTCCAGCCCCCACTTGCTAGTGGCAGATGAGAGTGTCTGGGATGTTTCTCTGCTGAGAGTTACCCTTAGGCATGTAATCTGTAGGTCTTAATTAATTAATTATTTATTTTTACTCCCAATTATGTTGCCCTCTGAGATTCCAAGATTCACCAAAGACCTGCCATTAGAGTGTTTCCTGGTTTCTCTCTTTTTTAAGACTCCTTTCCCGGGACAGATCTCTATCCCTATGTCTTTTGTCTCTATTTTTATCTATTATATTTTGTCCTACCTCCTTTCGAAGACAATGGGCTGCCTTTCTGGGTGCCTGATGTCCTCTGCCAGCATTCAGAAGTTATTTTGTGGAATTTGCTCAGTGTTCAAATGTTCTTTTGATGAATTTGTGGGGGAGAAAGTGGTCTATCCATCCTATTCCTCCACGATCTTAGGACCATCAAGACATAACTCCTAATAAATTCTTCATAATTCTATGATACTTCATCAAAGAAAGGGAATTACAAAATATTTTTAATTCAAAGATAGGAAAATGGTGAGTAGAAAAAATAAAAACTCTCTCTATATAAGACTTAGAATAGACACTTCATTGCACTCCAGAGAGACAAAATCCAGCTCCACCCACCAGAACATGGACACAAGCTTCCCTAGCCAAGAAACCTTGACAAGCCACCGATATAACCCCACCCACAGAGAGGCAACTCCATAATAAAGAGAACTCCAAAAACTGCCAGAATACAGAAAGGCCACCCCAAACTCAGCAATATAAACAAGATGAAGAGACAGAGGAATACCCAGCAGGTAAAAGAACAGGATAAATGCCCGCCAACCAAACAAAAGAGGAAGAGATAGGGAATCTACATGATAAAGAATTCCAAATAATGATAGTGAAAATGATCCAAAATCTTGAAATAAAAATGGAATTACAGATAAAAAACCTGGAGACAAGGACTGAGAAGATGCAAGAGGTTAAACAAGGACCTAGAAGAAATAAAAAAAGAGTCAATATATAATGAATAATGCAATAAATGAGATCAAAAACATTCTGGAGGGAACAAATAGTAGAATAACAGAAGCAGAAAATAGGATTAGTGAAGTAGAAGATAGAATGGTAGAAATAAATGAATCAGAGAGGGAAAAAGAAAAAAGAATTAAAGGAAATGAGGACAATCACAGAGACCTCCAAGACAATGTTAAATGCCCCAACACTCGAATCATAGGAGTCCCAGAAGAAGAAGACAAAAAGAAAGACCATGAGAAAATACTTGAAGAGATAATAATTGAAAACTTCCCTAAAATGGGAAGGAAATAATCACCCAAGTCGAAGAAACCCAGAGTCCCAAACAGCATAAACCCAAGGCAAAACACCCCAAGACACATTTTCATCAAATTAACAAAGATCAAACACAAAGAACAAATATTAAAAGCAGCAAGGGAAAAACAACAAATAGCACACAAGGGGATTCCCATAAGGAAAACAGCTGATCTTTCTAATAGAAACTCTTCAGGCCAGGAGGGAATGGCAAGACATACTTAAAGTGATGAAAGAAAATAACCTACAGCCCAGATTATTGTACCCAGCAAGGATCTCATTCAAATATGAAGGAGAAATCAAAAGCTTTACAGACAAGCAAAAGTTGAGAGAATTCAACACCACCAAACCAGCTCCCCAACAAATGCTAAAGGATATTCTCCAGGCTGGAAACACAAAAACGGTGTATAAACTCGAACCCAAAACAATAAAGTAAATGGCAATGGGACCATACTTATCAGTAATTACCTTAAACGTAAATGGGTTGAATGCCCCAACCAAAAGACAAAGACTGGCTGAATGGATACAAAAACAAGACCCCTATGTATGTTGTCTATGAGAGATACACCTCAAAACAGGGGACACATACAGACTGAAAGTGAAGGGCTGGAAAAAGTTATTCAATGCAAATAGAGATCAAAAGAAAGCAGGAGTAGCAGTACTCGTATCAGATAAAATATACTTTAAAACAAAGGCTGTGAAAAGAGACAAAGAAGGACACTACATAATGATCAAAGGATCAATCCATGAAGATTATAAATATATATGCACCCAACATAGAAGCACCACAATATGTAAGACAAATGTTAACAAGTATGAAAGTTGTTATGTGACTGAACTCAGTTAAGGTTTCTATGTAATCTTAGAATATTCTTGAGGGTCTTCCCTGGTGGCTCAGTGGTAAAGAATCTCCTGCCAATGCAGGAGACAGGTTTGATCCCTGATCCAGGAAGATCCCACATGTCATGGAACAATTAAGCCCATGCGTCACGACTATTGAGCCTGTGCTCTAGAGCTTGAGAACTGCAACTAATGAGCCCACGAGGCACAACTACTGAAGTCGGTGTGCTCTAAAGCCTGTGCTCTGCAACAAGAGAAGCCACCACTACAAGAAGCCCACGCACCACAGATAGTGAATAGCCCCTGCTCATTGCCACTAGAGAAAAGCCCGCACAAGCAGCAAAGACCCAGTACAGTCCAAAGAAAAAAAGGTTCTGGTGGACTGGAGTGAAGATCTGCTTATCATGCAGCTGCCCAAGACAAGCCTCAAAAATAAGTTCCTTTGATTATTAACTGAAGTGAAAGTGAAGTCGCTCATCGTGTCCTACTCTTTGTGACCCCATGGATTGTAGCCCACCAGGCTCCCCAAATCCATGGGATTTTCCAGGCATGAATACTGCAGTTGGTTGCTGTTTCCTTCTCAAAGGAATCTTACTGACCCAGGGATCGAATCAGGGTCTTCTGCATTGTAGGCAGATGCTTTACCATCTGAGCTACCAGGGAAAGACTTGCTTATTAAACTTGTTACCTATTTAAAAAAAAGAAGAAGAAGAAAAGAAAAGAAAGGGGAAATTAACAATAACACAATAATAGTGGGAGACATTAATATCCCACTCACACCTATGGATAGATCAACTAAACAGAAAATTAACAGGGAAACACAAACTTTAAATGATACAATAAACAAGTTAGACCTATTTGATATCTATTGGACATTTCAGCACCAAACAATGAATTTCACCCTTTTCTCAAGCGCACACAGAACCTTCTCCAATATAGACAACATCCTGGGCCATAAATCTAGCCTTGGTAAATTTAAAAAAAATCTCGAAATCATTCCAAGCATCTTTTCTGACCACAATGCAGTAAGATTAGATCTCAATTACAGGAGAAAAACTATTAAAAATTCCCACATATGGAGGCTGAACAACACGTTGCTGAATAACCAACAAATCACAGAAGAAATAAAAAAAGAAATCAAAATATGCATAGAAACGAATGAAAATGAAAACACAACAACCCAAAACTTATGGGACACTGTAAAAGCAGTGCTAAGGGGAAAGTTCATAGCAATACAGGCATGCCTCAAGAAACAAGAAAAAAGTCAAATAAATAACCTAACTCTACACATAAAGCAACTAGAAAAGGAAGAAATGAAGAACCCCGGGGTCAGTAGATGGAAAGAAATCTTAAAAAATAGGGCAGAAATAAATGTAAAAGAAACAAAAGAGACCATAGCAAAAATCCACAAAGCCAAAAGCTGGTTCTTTGAAAGGATAAATAAAATTGACAAACCATTAGCCAGACTCATCAAGAAACAAAGGGAGAAAAATCAAATCAATAAAATTAGGAATGAAAATGGAGAGATCACAACAGACAACACAGAAATACAAGGATCATAAGAGACTACTATCAACAATTATATGCCAATAAAATGGACAACATGGAAGAAATGGACACAGTCTTAGAAAAGTGCAACTTTCCAAAACTGAACCAGGAAGAAATAGAAAATCTTAACAGAGCCATCACAAGCACGGAAATTGAAACTGTAATCAAAAATCTTCCAGCAAACAAAAGCCCAGGTCCAGATAGCTTCACAGCTGAATTCTACCAAAAATTTAGAGAAAAGCTAACACTTATCCTACTCAAACTCTTCCAGAAAATTGCACAGGAAGGTAAACTTCCAAATTCATTCTATGAGGCCACCATCACACTAATACCAAAACCTGACAAAGATGCCACAAAAAAAGAAAACTACAGGCCAATATCACTGATGAACATAGATGCAAAAATCCTTAACAAAATTCTAGCAATCATAATCCAACAACATATTAAAAAGATCATACACCATGACAAAGTGGACTTTACTCGAGGGATGCAAGGATTCTTCAATATTCACAAATCAATCAATGTAATACACCACATCAACAAATTGAAAAATAAAAGCCATATGATTATCTCAATAGATGCAGAGTCAACCCTGTATGAGAGACAGCAAAAGAGACACAGATGTATATAACAGTCTTTTGGACTCTGTGGGAGATGGAGTAGGGGGATGATTTGGGAGAATGGCATTAAAACATGTATAATATCAATTAAGAAACGAATCACAAGTCCAGGTTCGATGCAGGATACAGGAAGCTTGGGGCTGGTGCACTGGGATGACCCAGAGGGATGGTATGGGGAGGGAGGTGGGAGGGGGGTTAAAGATAGGGAACACGTGTACACACGTGCTGGATGCATGTTGATGTATGGCAAAACCAATACAATATTGTAAAGTAAATAATAATAATAATTTAAAAATTAAAAAAATACATGCAGTGAAAGCCTTTGACAAAATTCAACATTCATTTATGATAAAAACTCTCCAGAAAGCAGGAATAGAAAGAATATACCTTAACATAATAAAAGCTATATATGACAAACCCACAGCAAACATTATCCTCAATGGTGAAAAACTGAAAGCATTTCCCCTAAAGTCAGGAACAAGACAAGGGTGCCCACTCTCACCACTACTATTCAACATAGTTTTGGAAGTTTTGGCCACAGCAATCAGAGCAGAAAAAGAAATAAAAGAATCCAAATTGGAAAAGAAGTAAAACTCTCACTGTTTGCAGATGACACTATCCTCTACATAGAAAACCCTAAAGACTCCACCAGAAAATTACTAGAGCTAATCAATGGATACATTAAAGTTGCAGGATATAAAATCAACACACAGAAATCCCTTGCATTCCTATATACTAGTAATGAGAAAATAGAAAGAGAAATTGAGGAAAAAATTCCATCCACCATTGCAATGAAAAGAATAAAATACTTAGGAAAATATCTACCTAAAGAAACTAAAGACCTATATATATAGAAAATTATAAAACACTGGTGAAAGAAATCAAAGAGGACAGAGAAATATAGATGGAGAAATATACCATGTTCATGGATTGAAAGAATCAATATAGTGCAATTGAGCATACTACCCAAAGCAATCTATAAATTCAATGCAATCCTTATCAAGCTATCAATGGTATTTCTCAGAGCTAGAACAAATAATTTCACAATTTGTATGGAAATACAAAAAAACCTCGACTAGCCAAAGCAATCTTGACAAAGAAGAATGGAACTGGAGGAATCAACCTGCCTGACTTCAGGCTCTACTACAAAGCCACTGTCATCAAGACAGTATGGTACTGGCACAAAGACAGAAATATAGATCAATGGAACAAAATAGAAAGCCCAGAGATAAACCCACACACCTATGGACACCTTATCTTTGACAAAGGAGGCAAGAATATACAATGGATTAAAGACAATCTCTTTAACAATTGGTGCTGGGAAAACTGAACCACTTGTAAAAGAATGAACCTAGAACACTTTCTAACACCACACACAAAAATAAACTCAATACTCAGCCATTAAAAAGAATACATTTGAATCAGTTCTAATGAGGTGGATGAAACTGGAGCCTATTATACAGAGTGAAGTAAGCCAGAAGGAAAAACATAAATACAGTATTCTAACGCATATATATGGAATTTAGAAAGATGGTAACAATAACCCTGTGTACGAGACAGCAAAAGAGACACTGATGTATAGAACAGTCTTATGGACTCTGTGGGAGAGGGAGAGGGTGGGAAGATTTGGGAGAATGACATTGTAACATGTAAAATATCATGTAAGAAACGAGTTGCCAGTCCAGGTTCGATGCACGATACTGGATGCTTGGGGCTAATGCACTGGGACGACCCAGAGGGATGGTATGGGGAGGGAGGAGGGAGGAGGGTTCAGGATGGGGAACGCATGTATACCTGTGGTGGATTCGTTTTGATGTTTGGCAGAACTGATACGATTATGTGGAGTCTAAAAATAAAATAAAATTAAAAAAAAAAAAAAAAACTCAAAATGGATTAAAGATCTCAACGTGAGGCCAGAAACTATAAAACTCATAGAAGAGACCATAGGAAAAATACTCTCTGACGTAAATCACAGCAGAATTCTCTATGACCCACCTCCCAGAATATTGGAAATAAAAGCAAAAATAAACAAATGGGACCCAATTAAACTCAAAAGCTTCTGCACAACAAAGGAAACTATAAGCAATGTGAAAAGACAGCCTTCAGAATGGGAGAAAATAATAGCAAATGAAGCAACTGACAAACAACTAATCTCAAAAATATACAAGCAACCTCTACAGCTCAATTCCAGAAAAAAATGACCCAATCAAAAAAATGGTCCAAAGAACTAAATAGACATTTCTCCAAAGAAGACATACAGATGGCTAACAAACACATGAAAAGATGCTCAACACCACTCATTATCAGAGATATGCAAATCAAATCTACAATGAGGTACCATTTCACGCCAGTCAGAATGGCTGTGATAAAAAAGTCTACAAGCAATAAATGCTGGAGAGGGTGGGGAGAAAAGGGAACCCTCTTACACTGTTGGTGGGAATACAACTAGTACAGCCACTATGGAGAACAGTGTGGAGATTCCCTAAAAAACTGGAAATAAAACTGCCTTATGATCCAGCAATCCCACTGCTGGGCATACACACTGAGGAAACTAGAACTGAAAGATACACGTGTACCCCAGTGTTCATCACAGCACTGTTTATAATAGCCAGGACATGGAATCAACCTAGATGTCCATCAACAGATGAATGCATAAGAAAGCTGTGGTACATATACACAATGAAGTATTACTCAGCCATTAAAAAGAATACATTTGAATCAGTTCTAATGAGGTGGATGAAACTGGAGCCTATTATACAGAGTGAAGTAAACCAGAAAGTAAAACACCAATACAGTATACTAATGCATATATATGGAATTTAGAAAGATGGTAATGATAACCCTGTATGCAAGCCAGAAAAAGAGACACAGATGTATACAACAGTCTTTTGGAGTCTGTGGGAGAGCGAGATGGTGGGATGATTTGGGAAAATGGCATTGAAACATGTATAATATCATATACAAAATGAATTGCCAGTCCAGGTTTGATGCATGATACTGGATGCTTGGGGCTGGTGCACTGGGATGACCCAGAGGGATGGTACGGGAGGGAGGTGGGAGGGGGAATTAGGATGGGGAATATGTGTATACCTGTGGCGGATTCATGTTGATTTATGGCAAAACCAGTATAATATTCTAAAGTAATTAACCTCCAGTTAAAATAAATAAATATATATTAAAAAAAAAACTCATTTACATAGTTTTAAAAAAGAGTGAGAATAAAGCTTAACAAGAGAGTTTCTAATATTGTATAAAGATACTGAATTCAAAGAAAAAAAAATGGAAATGCCAAAAAATAAGTGGAAGAAGAAAATTTTATTTCACAATGATCAAAGAAAAAGTTCTGGTTTGATACTTTGAGTTATGCAATCCAGAGCACTAGTATAATTGGTCTTTTATACAAGGCATGAAATACAATCTCTTTAGACTCTCTTTTATATCTCGGTTTCTCAGACTGTAAATGAAAGGGTTCAGCATGGGTGTGACCACAGTGTACATCACTGAGGCGACTGTACTTGAATGTGAGGTGTGGGTACCAGCAGAGCTAAGGAACACTCCTAAGGCTGTAAAATAAAATAGGAAGACAACTGAGAGGTGGGACACACAGGTGGAAAATGCTTTATACTTCCCCTGAGTTGATGTGAGTTTACATATGCAAGAAACTATTTTAGAATATGAGTAAAGGATACCAGCAAAAGGACCACCACCCATCAGGACAGCTGAAAAATACATCACTATGTTATTAAGAAAGTTGTCAGAACTGGCAAGTTGTACCACCTGACTGAGTTCACAGAAAAAGTGGGGGATTTGCACAACTGGACAAAAGGACAATTGTAGCACCATTAAGCTGTGTACCAAGGAATACAAGGCAATCTGCACCCAGGATATCAGAACCAGCAGTCCACAGAGCCAGAGGCTCATGATGACCATGTAGTGCAGGGGGTGGCAGATGGCCACATACCGATCATAGGCCATCACACTTAGGAGAATGTCATCTAATCCTGCAAAGAGTATGTAAAAATACATCTGGGTGATGCAGCCTTCATAGGTGATACCTTTGCTCTTGTTCTGGATATTCCACAGCATCTTTGGGATTGTGGTGGAGATGAAACAGAGGTCTACAAAGGACAGGTTGGAGAGGAAGAAATACATGGGGGTGTGGAGGTGGTAGTCTGAGCTGATGGCCAGGATAATGAGCAGGTTTCCAAACACAGCGATTAGGTACATGAAGAGGAAAAGCCCAAATATGAGAGGCTGCAGTTCTTGTTCTTCTGAAAGTCCCAGAAGAATAAATTCTGAAATTTGTGTACTATTTCCTGGTTCCATGGGGTAGAGGTGACTACCAGGGGAAAAAAAAAAACAAAAAACATGACTAGTTTGCACACAAACTGGCATAATTCACATAGCTGAAATACCTCAATTTCTATTTAGCCCTGAAGCAATTGAACTTATTACCTTATTTACAGAAAAGTTCTCTTCCAAAGTATACTCATTTCATCTCTGACAAAGATTTTTTGTCCCATTCTCATCACATTGGCAAAGAGCTCATATATTCTAGAGTTCTAATGAGGTATTTCTTCATTTATTTGAGAAATACATATTTAGTGCTGACCCAGTAGAAAGTGATGAAAAATAAATCTCTCCCAACCAAGGATGGTGAAAGAGGATATTCAAATACAACATGATAGAATATATCAGAATGTCACAGATGCTCTGAAGAAACCAAAACCAGGTATAAAGGAGAGAGTGGTAGGAGGTGTTATTTTGTCCTGAGTGTTCAGGGAAGAGCTTCAAACTAGGTGATGTTTGAAGATTCCTGAAGAGAGAGAAGAAGCCTTTGTGATGTCAGAAGAAGTGTGTGCCTGGCAAAGGGAGCTGCCACTGCTAATAACCTGACAAAGATGCTTGTTCCACATGTTCAAGTGAAAACAAGGAAGCCAGTGGGGTGAAGGAATAAGTAGGAGGGGAAGTAATTAGAGATGTTGTCAAGGATGCTGAGGAAAAATGTGGCCTCCCTGCTACAGCTGAACCTTCAGCACATAGAGAATCCCTCCTTCCATGTGGTTCCTTGCACTTTATGAATTTAGTTTGAAACCATCCTGCGAATTATGTCCGTTTCCCTACTTAGTTCCATCTATTGACCAACTTCTGACCTCTGTATTATAAGTCATTTTAACATATGAGTACAGATGCCTCTGCTTTAAGAACTTGTCTCTCTTCACAAGGCACAGGCAAACACACACACACACACACACACACACACACACACACACACACACACACGATGTTTCTGGCTTGTGTTACTATCATAAACTGGTCACCCAGATCCACCCTCATTAGGCCATGAATGATTAACACATGGAAAAACCAATACAATACTGTAAAGTTAAAAAATAAAATAAAATTCATAGCTTGTCAGATCAAATTATTATTCTCCAAAAGAATGTATAACTTTTACCCAGAAGTTTCAGGATTTTAAGAAATTTATGTGTTTTTTAATTGAAGCATAATAGCTTTACAGAATTTTGTTGTTTTCTGTCAAACCTCAACATGAATCAGCCGTAGGCATACATATATCCCCTCCCTTCTGAACCTCCCTCCTATCTCCCTACACATCCCACCCCCAAATTCCAGTTTATAAACTTCCTATAGAACAATAAATTGTTGGTAAGGCCCATTTCTTCTCGATATTTTGAGAAGAATGAAAAGCATGAGAGAGAAAGAAAAAGAAAAATGAAATGGACATAGGCAAATTAAGAGGGAAAATATCCAATAAACTCAAATGACCCCTGAGACGATGCAATAAAGAAAATTTCCTTGCTTCATCAATATTCCAATTCCAGTGGCATCACGTTGATGTCCAAGAAATAATAATAAAGAAGAATATATTTTTTCAAGGGCATAAACAGGGATATATTCATGATGTGATATATCTCAAGAGAATAAGCAAATGGAACATAAACTACCAATTCAAAATAATAAATAAATGAAATACAACAAAAGTTGGATATATTTTATATGAAGAAGCAGAATATTTATTTTTCCTGAGGAGTTTTCCTATTTGTTTACTTCAGTTCATAAATAAGATTACTAGACTTATTGTCTACTTTTACTGGAAGCCTTTTATGCCTCCAATTCCTTCCCAACCCATGGGGCTGCCTTGGTTGCTCTTAAGTAAAAAAAATCCGCCTGCAATCCAGGAGGCCAAGGTTCAGTCCCTTGGTCAGGAAGATCCCTGGAGAAGGATATTGCAACCCATTCCAGTATTTTGGCCTGGGAAATTCCATGGACAGAGGAGCCAGGTGGGCTACAGTCCATGTGGTCACAAAAGGATCAGATACAACTTAGCAAGTAAACCACCACCACCATTCCTTCTAACTGAACTTCCTCTATTACCATTTGTCAACACTGACGAGTGAAGGCTTCACGTTATTTTTTTTTTTTTACCTAAATAGATACACTAGTATTAGGAAAGCCGGAAAATAACTGCAGTGACCTCCTGCCTCTGGACTATGCTAGATTGGTCTTCAGTGACCTCAGGTACATGTTCCTGGATTCCGTCCTCTCTGACCTTCTCCTGAAATGTGTGAATTGCGGAGCTGTCACCTGCCTGAAGATTAAGAGAGAAGGCTTTCCCTGTAGAAGTCCAAGTTCCTTTCTGAATTATTGATGCAGACCAAATTTTTGTACCTAAACAAGACAACAGAAAGGGTTAAAATCAAACATTGGTTCCCAGAAAGATTCAGGAATCTAAGTTAAGGACTAGGTCCTCAGCAACCAAAGCGGCACAGGCTGAGGGGCTGCAGCAGAAGAGATATTTCCAGCTTCTTGTGTGAGCTCACAGGGCTTCTCCGGTGGTTCAGTGATAAAGAATCCACCTGCAATGCAGGAGTCGCAGGAGATGGGGGCTTGATTCCTGGGTCAGGAAAATCCCCTGGAGGACTGCATGGCAACCCACTCCAGTGTTCTTGCCTAGAGAATCCCATGGACAGAGTTGCCTAGAGGGCTACAGTCCATGAGGTCTCAAAGAGTTGGACAGGACTGAAGGGACTTAGCAAGCATGCACACATGTCAGCTAATTGGGCATATTTTCCTTTTGTTACTGCAGCCTCCAAGTACATGATTCCCCTTGGGGACACTGGGCTGGACATAATGCAATTATTTTTCTCTTGATTCTCTGTTGCTAGGTGATTGCATTATAGGTTGGGTGATTCAGTTTTTATCATTCCTTCCCCCTTAATTCTCCAGATTTCAAAGCACTAAGGCTCCCAGAACCTCATCACATCCCTGAGATCTAATTCTTTTTAAACTATAACACTGAGGATTTGTCTTGACGAGGTCCCTATGGTCTTCAAAGCTTTGATCTGTGGCAGAGAGAGAGAAAAAAAAAAAAACTACTGAAATCTTTAAAACTACTATTTCCCTCTTCAGAACTGGGGATAACTTTGCTCCTTCAATATAAAAATGTGGGTATTATACTCCCTGGATTCATACTAGTTTTTGCAAGCCAATTACAAGTTTCTCAGTTATATCAGAAGTCAACAGCTGCCCTTTAGTTTCTCATTATAAAATGTTTATAACTATAAGAAAAATATTTATATGTTGATATGATAAGTGAAAATCACTCAGTCGTGTCTGAGTCCATGAAATTCTCCAGGCAAGAATCCTGGAGTGGGTAGCCATTCCCTTCTCCAGGGTATCTTCCCAACCCAGGGATCAAACACAGGTCTCCCGCATTCCAGGCAGATTATTTACCGGCTGAGCCACAAGGGAAGCCCAGGAATACTGGAGTGCGTAGCCTATCCCTTATCCAATGGATCTTCCTGACACAGGAATTGAACCAGGGTCTCCTGTGTTGCAGGCAGATTCTTTACTGAGTTATCAGAGAAGCCTGATATGATATTAATATGACCATAAACCAGGCTTCCCAGGTAGCTCAGTGGTAAAGAATATGCCTGCCAATGCAGGAGATGTGAGAGATGCAGGTTTGATCCCTGGGTCGGGAAGATTCCCACTCCAGTATTTCCTGAGGAGTTTTCCTATTTGTTTACTTCAGTCAACCCACTCCAGTATTCTTCCCTTGAGTATCCCATGGACGGAAGAGCCTGGCAGGCTACAGTTCATGGGGTCACAAGCAGTTGGACACAACTGAGTGACTAACGCATGACTATTAAACTATCTTAGCATGTTATAGTGATTACCAAATTTAATTTTTTAAATAGTGCATTTTTTGAGGTAGCACTTTTTTGAATTCCATTCTCTGTTGTCAGATTGGAACTCAGAAGGATTTAATGTTCTTCTTAAAAGTACAAACCAAGTAAGGGCAGGAGTCTGGATTGAGGTCTCTTAGTTCTGGAACTCTGTCCCAGTGATTCTCAACCAGACATGATTTTGACACTGGAGATACTTGGAAATATCTGAAGGGATGCTACTAATCTTCTATAAACCACAGAACAGCACCCAATACAAATAATTCTCCTGTCCAAGGCAGCATAAGAATGAGAGAAATCCTATTCCAGACAAGAATATCTATAAATTCACTGTTCATACAATTTGTTCATACAAATCACCAAGGTCTGTGGTTCAAATGTTTATTCGGATTCCTCAGGTCTCTAGTGGCCCAGGGACTGTGTTTCTTATCATTTGAGCTGCAATATCAGATTCCAGTTCACATTTTTTACACCCTGAAAGAAGGGAACTTCTTTAACACTACCACTGGTGGTACTTTGATACTTGCCACTCCTAATAATCTTTTCAGAGCCCTGTGTATGTCTTCGTACCTTAGACTATAGATGAAGGAGCTCAGGATAGGTGTGATCACAGTGTACATCACTGAGGTGATTGCACTTGACTCTAAGCAGAAGGGCATGAGTAGCCACAGGGCTGAGGTACACTCAAAGCCCATGCAATGAAACAAGGATACAAGTGAGAAGTGAGATGCACAGGTGGAAAGCACTTTGCACTTCCCCCAAGCTGATGGTATTCCAGATAGTGAGGAAACTATCTTAGAGTAAAGAATCCCAGGTAAGAAATTTGTTGTTCAGTCACTCAGTTGTATCTGACTCTTTGTGACAGCATGGATTGCAGCATGCCAGGCTTCCCTGTCCCTCACCATATCCTGGAGCTTGCTCAAACTCATGTCCATCGAGTTGGTTATGCCATCCAGCTGTCTCATCCTCTGTTGTTCCCTTCTCCTCCTGCCTTCAATCTTTCCCAACATCAGGGTCTTTTTTTTTTTTTAACAAGTCAGCTCTTCACATCAGGTGGCCAAAATATTGAAGCTTGAGCTTCATCATCAGTACTTCCAGTGAATATTCAGTATTGGTTTCCTTTAGGATTGACTCATTTGATCTCCTTGCAGTCCGAGCAACTCTCACGAGTCTTCTCCAACACCACAGTTCAGAAGTATCAATTCTTTGATACACAGACTTCTTGGTGTTCCAACTCTCACATCCATACATGACTACTGGAAAAACCATAGCTTTAACTAGATGGACTTTCTTCAGCAAGGTCCCTGCTTTTTAATACACTGTTGAGGTTTGTCAAAGCTTTTCTTCCAAAGAACAAGTGTCTTTTAATTTTGTGACTGCAGTCACCATCTGCAGTGATTTTGGAGCCTAAGAAAATAAAGTCTCTCACTGTTTCCATTGTTTCCCCATCTCTTTCCCTTGAAGTGATGGGACCAGATACCATGATCTTAGTTTTTTGAATGTTGAGTTTTAAGAATGCTTTTTGACTCTCCTCTTTTACTTTCATCAAGAGGCTCTTTAGTTCCTCTTCACTTTCTGCCATAAGGGTGGTGTCATCTGCATATCTGAAGTTATTGCTATTTCTCCTGGAAATCTTGATTCCAGCTTGTGCTTCATCCAACCCAGCATTTCTCTGCATGTAAGTTAAATAAGAAGAGTGACAATATACAGCCTTGACACACTCTTTTCCCAGTTTGGAACTGGGAACCAATTACCAATCTGAAATATAACAGTTTCAAATTACATCATCATGTCATTAAGAAAGGTGTCACAATTGACTATTTGGACCTCTTATTTGCTTTTACAGGAAAAGTACAGAATTCCAAGAAGGTACAGAAGGAAAGTTGCAACACTGTTAATATTTGTAACAAAGAATGTAGGGCATTCATGTACCAAACACCAGAACCAGCAATCCACAAGTGTGTGTGTAGGGAGGGGTGCAGGGGCTGGTGGTGTTCATGGTGACAGGATGGTGAAGAGTTTGAAAGATGGCCATGAAGTGGTCATAGGTCTTTGTGGTCAGTACAATGCAGCCCAAATCGATAAAGAGTAGGTAAATGTATATTCATAGGTTATGGCTTTGCCTTCTTTGGGATGGTGATGAATGTGAAACATATCTTAAAGGAACAGATTGGAAAAGAAGAATTACATGGGTGTGTGAAGTCAGAGATGGTGGCTAGGATAATAAGCAGGTTTCTAAGCACAGTGATCTGGTACATGGGGAGAAAATGTGCAAATATAAAGTGCTGCAGTTCTGGTTTCCCTATTAATTTCAGAAGAAGAAAATTTGAAATTCGTGTATCATTTTCTGGTCTCATGTGGCCCTCATCAACTTGTTGCTTTTTGTTTCTTTGATAATAGCCATTCTCACTGTGTGCAGGTGTACCTCATTGCAATTTTGGTCTCTGTTTCTTTGAAGATTAATGATGTTAAGCCTCTTTTCATGTGTCTGTTGGCCATTTGTATATCTTCCTTGGGGGAAAATGTCTATTGAGGGTCCTCTACCTATTTTTAATATGGTTGTTTATTTATTTATTTAAATTGAGTTGACTTAGCCTGATACATAGTTTAAGTTTTCTGTTTTTGCCTATCAACTTGATTTTTTTTGGTACTTCTGCCCTCTCATTTGAAGTAGAAGAGAACACTTCAACTTTGCTTATGATGGTTCTGGGTGCTGAACTCCCCCAGCTTTTCTTTATTTGGGAGAGCCTTTATATCTTCTTCATATCTGAAGGACACCTTTGCTGGATGGAGGATTCTTGGCTAGCAGTTTTTATATCACAATAGTTTGAGAATGATATTCCATTCTCTCTTGGTCTATGGATTCTGTGCTAAGAAATTTCTTGATAACCCAATGCAGGTATCTTTGCAGGGTGCTCACTTTTTTTCTGGATACCTTTAATATTCTTTCCTTTTAATAACTTTTATTGAAATGTAATTGATTTACAATGTCATATTAGTTCCAGGTATAGAGAAAATTATATATATCAGAGGAGGCAATGGCACCCCACTCCAGTACTATTGCCTGGGAAATCCCATGGACAGAGGAGCGTGGTAGGCTACAGTCCATGGAGTTGCAAAGAGTTGGATGCGGCTAAGCGACTTCACTTTCACTTTTCACTTTCATGTATTGGGGAAGGAAATGGCAGTCCACTCCAGTGTTCTTGCCTGGAGAATCCCAGAGATGGGGAAGCCTGGTGGGCTGCCGTCTATGGGGTCGCACATAGTTGGACACAACTGAAGTGACTTAGAAGTAGCAGTATATATATATATATATATATATATATATATATATATATATATTCTTTTTTATATTATTTTCTAGTATAGATTATTATAAGATATTGAGTTTATTTTCCTGTATTTAATTCCCTAGGTCTTTGTTGATTGTCATATCTATCTATCTATATATAGAGAGATATTAGTATATAAAAACAGCATTCTTTCACTGACTTTTAAAAATTTTTTTCTTTATTTATTTGCTGTATTTCTGACTGCACCAAGTCTTCCTTGCTTTGTTGGGGCTTTCTCTGGTTGTGGAGGTTGGGGGTGCTACTCTTCACCATGGTGACCTCTCTTGCTGCAGAGCACAGGCTCTACAGTACAGGCTCAGTAGTTGTGGTGCCCCTTCTTAGTGACTTTGTGGCATGTGGAATCTTTTCAGACCAGGCATCACCCCCAGTGCCTGTTCCCACCTTGGCAGGCAGATTCTTGCTTACTGCACCACCAGAGAAGTCTTTTCATTCATTGACTTTTGACAGTTTTAATACGTGTGTGTTGGAGAAGGTCTTTTGCATTGAAACATTTATGTGTTCTATTATACCTCTGTAGATGTGTGCATTCGGTTCTTGCCCCAGACTTGGAAAATTCTCAGCTATTATTTCTATACATAATCTCTCTGTTCCTTTCTCCCTCTCTTCTGCTTTTGAGACACCCAATATCCTTCTTACCTGTTCTAGTAGAGTCAGAAGTTTCTCAGAGAATATCTTCATTAAAAAAAAAAAAAAAATATATATATATATATATATATATATATATATGTTCTGTCCTCACATCTACCTGAATCATTCTACCTTTGAACTCACTATCTCTCTACTCCATATGGTCTCCATTTCCAGTGCTTTGCAATTCATCCTTCATCTCATTTACTGAGTTCTTTAGCTCCAGAATTTCTGTTTACTTATGTTTAAGAGCTTTCATCATTTTGGACACTGTTCCTAATGTTCATTATTTTTATTCCTCAGCTAACTGATGTGTCTTTGTGAGTTTTCTTGTAGCTTGTTGAGCTTCTTCATGACTATGTTGAATTCTCCACTTGCTTGATCACAATCTTCAATTCAGTCCAGTTCAGTTCACTCACTCAGTTGTGTCCGAATCTTTGTGACCCCATGATTGCAGCACGCTAGGCCTCCCTGTCCATCACCAACTCCCAAAGTTCATTCAAACTCATGTCCATCGAGTCGGTGATGCCATCCAGCTATCCCATCCTCTGTCATCCCCTTTTCCTCCTGCCCCCAATTCCTCCCAGCATCAGAGTCTTTTCCAATGAGTCAACTCTTTGCATGAGGTGGCCAAAGTACTGGAGTTTCAGCTTTAGAATCATTCCTTCCAAAGAACACCCAGGGTTGATCTGCTTTAGAATGAACTTGTTGGATCTCCTTGCAGCCCAAGGGACTCTCAAGAGGCTTCTCCAACACCACAGTTCAAAAGCATCAATTCTTCAGCGCTCAGCTTTCTTCACAGTCCAACTCTCACATCCATACATGACCACTGGAAAAAACGTAGCCTTTACTAAATGGACCTTTGTTGGCAAAGTAATATATTTGCTCTTGATTATGCTATCCAGGTTGGTCATAGCTTTCCTTCCAAGGAGTAAATGTCTTTTAATTTCATGGCTGCAGTAACCATCTTCAGTGATTTTGGAGCCCCCCAAAATAAAGTAACACTGTTTCCCCATCTATTTGCCATGAAGTGATGGGACAAGATGCCATGATCTTCGTTTTCTAAATGTTGCACTTTAAGCCAACTTCTTGACTCTCCTCTTTCACTTTCATCATCGATCACAATCTTACAGGATGTTAAATTAGTTCATGGAGAACTGTAATTTTCTTTTTGTGATTCCATGTTACTGTGGTTTTTCATGATGCCCAGTGGGTTGCTCCTCCGTCCATTCATTTGAAGGAGCAAACAGTGTTCTTATGTAGGTAAAGCCTTGTATACTTTGATTCTAACAATTCAACAGATTGCTAACAGAGTTCCTTCTGCGTTTTTCAATTAAGTGACTTTGTGGCACAAGATTTTGCTTTCTTTCATATGAGCTGTGAGAGGGTAACAGGCAGGAAGGCCAGGGTTCTCCAAATGGAGGAAATAGCCTGCAAGTGTCAGACATTTTTATCTCTCTTAAGCGGCAGGAGGAAACAAACTAGCAATATTTTTTCCTTCTTTATACAAATTTAAAGGGAGGTTTCTCTTAAAATACTGTGTGACCATAATGACACCTGGTTTCACCTGAAGTTAGGTATTCTTGAGCCTAGAGATAACCAATGCCTTTTTCTTATGAAAATGTTTGTCTTAAGCTATGCTAATGTACTATGTCTTTACCCCAAACTCTGTCTCCAAGTTGGTTCCGCCTCTTGGCCCAGAACCTACTTGACAAACCAGTATGGATATTGTTCCCCTAATCTATGTAAATGAAACTATTTGTATGGTGATCTGTCCTTCTTCAAGATTCAAGTTAATCACTTTATGGCCCAGGATAAACCATTTGGCGCCAAGACTATCCCAAAATGCATCTTATGGGTGAGGGGCCTGGTGCCATTCTAAATTTTAAGACATTCCTTTCTTTCATTAACAGACTGCTAGTGACTATATAACATCCAGCTGAAGACTAGCAGGGGAGTACTCTTTTTGCCCCCTTCTGATGCCTATGTCAGAAGCTTTCTCTATCTCCTTTATACTTTAATAAAACTTTATTACACAAAAGCTCTGAGCGATCAAGCCTCATCTCTGGCCCCGGATTGAATTCTCCTCCAGGCACCAAGAATCCAGGTGTATTCACGTGATTCAACAACAACCTTTCAGCTGCTCCTGGCTATATTTGAGGAACTACATTTTTTGCATCTCATGGCCTCTTCCATAGGCATTGTCATTGTCCTTGCCATCAATGTTTGTTACACCAGCATCACTGGTGACCTGGTGTTGTCAGTGTCCCTGATGTGGCTGGCATCTTTGCTGGGGGTTCCCAGAGTGTTAGGTGCTCTTGCCACATGCAGGGTGACCTTGCTTGGCCCCCCCCCCCCCCCACTGATACCTGGTTCCCTGGGGCTGCAGGTGCTGCTGCATCCAGGAGGCCAGGGTTACGCACACCACCCCAAGTGGGACTCCCAGGTGCTCTGGGGCTGCAGGCTTAGCTGCCTCAGCCATGGGGTTGGATCAGCATCACCAACTCTCCTGTTCCCCTGGCTCCACCTCCTGCATGTGAAAAATCCGCTCACCTTCAGATGTACAACTGTGTGTATCTCTGGTGTCCCAACGTGTTGGATAGGAAAAAAAAAAAAAAAAACCTTTAGTTATGCATGATGTTATGTATAAGTTGTAGATTGAGGGGAGCAACAAAGGGAGTGTCTTCTGCCACCATAATACTCATGTCACCAATAATAGACTTTTCCCCACAAGCTATAAGGTTTAACTTGTGGCTTCCCAGGTGCTGCTGCTGCTGCTAAGTAGCTTCAGTTGTGTCTGACTCTGTACGACCCCATAGATGGCAGACCACCAGGCTCCCCTGTCCCTGGGATTCTCCAGGCAAGAACACTGGAGTGGGTTGCCATTTCCTTCTCCAAGGCATGAAAGTGAAAAGTGAAAGTGAAATCACTCAGTTGTGTCTGACTCTTCGCGAACCCATGGACTGCAGCTTACAAGGCTCCTCTGTCCATGGAATTTTCCAGGCAAGAGTACTGCAGTGGGGTGCCATTGCCTTCTCCCTTCCCAGGTGGCTCAGGTGGCTCAGTGGTTAAGAATTCACCTGCCAATGCAGGAGATGCAGGAGATGCAGGTTCGATTCCAGGGTCAAGAAAATCCCCAGAAGGGGAAATGGCAACCTACTCCAGTATTCTTGCCTGGAGAATCCCATGGACAGAGGAGCCTGGTGAGCTACAGTCCATGGGTTCATAAAGAACAGACACCACTGAGGACACATGCATAAGCATAAGATTAAAATACACAAATGGAGTAGACTATCATATATTCAGATCAGATCAGATCAGTCGCTCAGTCGTGTCCGACTCTTTGCGACCCCATGAATCGCAGCACGCCAGGCCTCCCTGTCCATCACCAACTCCCAGAGTTCACTCAAACTCACATCCATCGAGTCAGTGATGCCATCCAGCCATCTCATCCTCTGTCGTCCCCTTCTCCTCCTGCCCCCAATCCCTCCCAGCATCAGAGTCTTTTCCAATGAGTCAACTCTTCACATGAGGTGGCCAAAGTACTGGAGTTTTAATTTTAACATCATTCCTTCTGAAGAAATCCCAGGGCTGATCTCCTTCATAATGGACTGGTTGGATCTCCTTGCAGTTAGTGAAGAAATAATTGCTACATGGCTCCATACAACCCCATGGATGAGCTTTAGAGTTCCAACGTATAGAATTACTGAGAACATAGACTCATGAGAAATCCAGCAGAGATCAGAACACCTCCTTAATATTAAATCTCATTTGATAATAAAGACATCATATTAGAACAGTTACTGTTAGGATGAGTGGTTATGTGGCAACAAGTAACTGAATAAAATAAAAAATGGCATAGAACTGAGATTAACTCCAATAATCTCACTCTATGCATTTATTCTGATCTTTAAAGATAGCATTCACTACTCTGTTTTTTAATTGTATTACAGATAATTATATTCAAAAGTTTATTCTATTGCAGTTTCCTCCCAGGTAAGCAGGATATTGGCAAACATGTTTGCACAAATTGTGACCTGAACCACATGACTGGATAGGCAGTCAAGCTCTCTAGTGAGTCATCTTTGATCATGAGGTATATACACATACTATACATATAGAAAGATTTGACCCTTGAATAATGCAGAGTTTGGAAGCAAGGACACCTTGTGCAATTGAAAATCTGCCTGTAACATTGCAGTCAACCTTCCTTATCCATAGCTCCACACCCTCTGATTCAGTCAACCCTTTTATAAAATTATATAAATTGCCCTGGATTTCACTTGTACACTTTTTCATATGAGTACTATATCTCATGAATTTTTTTTCCAGAAAGCAAGGCAAAAATTACTCAGGATGACATTTGTCTTTTAAGAAAATATTATTCCTCATGTCACTCCATAAAAAATAGAAATGCCCAAATATCTCATATCTAAAGTTCGGAAAATTTTGAAGTAGAAAGAAGCACAACTTTAAAAAAAACCCTAAATGATAGTATGAAAAGAAATTTTAATAAAGTGAGTAACTGAGATTGTATAGAAATTTGAATTTTTATACAAATGGATATCCAAGGAATTAAGTAGAAGGAGCAAATTTTATTCCACACTGAGGAAAGTGTCACAATTACTGATTCTCAGGCTTTGAGCAATGCAGTCAAGGGCACTTCATCTGCCCCAGGACAATTGGCCTTTTTATAGCTACTATTCCATAGACTCTCTTCAGAGCCCTCTTTATGTCTTTGTTCCTCAGACTGTAGATGAATGGGTTCAGCATGGGTGTGACCACAGTGAACATCACGGAGGCTGTTGCACTTGAGTGTGAGCTGTGTGTAGCTGCAGAGCTAAGGTACACCCCCAGGCTTGTAGAATAAAATAGTAAGACAACTGAGAGATGAGATGCACAAGTGGAAAATGCTTTAAACTTTCCCTGAGTTGATAAGATTCTTTGTATGGAAGAGACTATCTTAGAGTAAGAGTAAAGGATACCAGCAAACGGCCCACCAGCTAGTAGCACTGATGCCAAATACATCACTGTGTCATTAAGAAAGGTGTTAGAACAGGCAAGTTGGAGCATCTGATTGAGTTCACAAAAAAATTGGGGAATTTCCACCTTTGTACAGAAGGTTAGCTGCAAAGCCATTAAACTTTGTAACAAGGAATGCACAGCACTCACCACCCAGGGCACCAATACCAGCAGTCCACAGAGCCGAGGGTTCATGATGACTGTGTAGTGCAGGGGGTGGCATATGGCCACAAAGCGGTCGTAGGCCATCACTGTCAGGAGGAAGTCATCTACTCCTGCAAGGAATATGTAAAAATACACCTGGACGATGCAGCCTTCATAGGTTATGACTTTGCTCTGGTTCTCAATATTCTGCAGCATCTTTGGGATGGTGGTGGAGGTGAGGCAGATGTCTACAAAGGACAAGTTGGAGAGGAAGAAGTACATGGGGGTGTGAAGGTGGGAGTCAGAGATGGTGACCAGGATGATGAGCAGGTTTCCAAACACAGCGATCAGGTACATGGAGAGGAAAAGCCCATAGATGAGGGGCTGCAATTTTGGATCTTCCGAGAATCCCAGAAGAAAAAATTCCGAAAAGTGTGTATTGTTACCTGGTTTCATGTGGTGGAGGTGACTACCAGGAAAAATGAAAATAACATGAGTAATGTTCACACAAATTGGCATAACTCACATAATGCAATTTCTATTTTGCTCTCAATAAATTAATTTTAATATCTTGTGTTTAGAAAAGTTCTATTTCATCTCTAGCTGGGCATTTTTGACCCCTTCTAAGCATATTCCCAAAGAAGTCATGCATTCTACAGTTGTAATGAGAAATACTTTCATACATTTGAAGAATATATATTGAGTGTCAACCATGTTCAAAGCACATATTGTTTAGTTGCTAAGCCGGATCTGGCACTTTTGAGACTCCCCGAACTGTATGTAGCCTGCCAAGCACCTCTGTCCATGAGATTTCCCAGGCAAGAATACTGCAATGGGTTGCCATTTCGTTCTCCGGGTGATCTTCTCAATCCAGGGTTTGAACCCGCCTCTCCTGCATTGCCAGATAGATTCTCTACCAATGAGCCACCTGTCAAGTCCCTCCAAACAAATACAGGTAACAAATAGACGGTGCTGAAAAACAAAAATGTTCACAATCCAGTGATGGTGAAAGATAATGTGTAAATATAATATGTCAAGTAATAACAGTTGGTATGAAGAAAACAAAGCTAGATATAAAAGAGTGTAGTAGGAGGTATTTTCATGTACTGAGTGTTCAGGTAAGGCCAGCAAACAAGGTGATAGTTGAACAGAGAGCTCAAGAAAGAGAGAGAAGGATCTATTATGATATCAAGAGAAATATGTGCCTGGCGAGGGGATGGCCACTACAAAAGACCTAAGGAAAATGCTTGTTTTTGCACTTTATGAATTTAGTTGCAAAAGCATCCTATGAATTAAAGCATCTCCCATCCTTAGTACCTTCTGCTAACTGAGGTCTGGGGTACGTGATATAGGGCACCTTAATATATGAATCCAAGCACCTCTGCTTAAAGAACTGCTCTCAAGGCACAAGCTCACACACACTCTCACACCTTGTCCTCCTGGGCTATGTTCCTAACACACATTTCTCACCCAGAACCACCCTCCTCACACCATATACCATTGTAACTGAAGATGACCATATCAGATCATCTTTATCTTACAGAATGTATAAATGGTACCCAGAATGAATGGATAAGAAAGCTGTGGTACATATACACAATGGAGTATTACTCAGCCATTAAAAATAATACATTTGAATCAGTTCTAATAAGGTGGATGAAACTGGAGCCTATTAAACAGAGTGAAGTAAGCCAGAAAGAAAAACACCAATACAGTATACTAACACATATACATGGAATTTAGAAAGATGGTAACAATAGCCCTGTATACGAGACAGCAAAAGAGACACTGATGTATAGAACAGTCTTTTGGACTCTGTGGGAGAGGGAGAGGGTGGGATGATTTGGGAGAATGACATTGGAATATGCATAATGTCATATATGAAACGAGTGACCAGTCCAGGTTCGATGCACGATACTGGATACTTCGGGCTGGTGCACTGGGAAGACCCAGAGGGATGGTATGGGGAGGGAGGGGGGAGGAGGGTTCAGGATGGGGAACACATGTATACCTGTGGCAGATGCATTTTGATATATGGCAAAACCAATAAAATATTGTAAAGTTAAATTTAAAAAAATCCAGTTCACAGACTGCCCATAGACCAATAAACTTGGGGTTCATTTTTATGATCGCTTTCAGCTTTGTATTTAAAGAAATATAAAAAGTATGTGAGTGTGTGAAAGAGAGGTGGAGGGAGAGAGAAGAGAGGGAAATGAAATAGACATTAGGGGGGTAAAAGATTTAACAAGCTCTAATAGTCCCTGAGACTACATGATGAATTAAACCTTCCTTTGTTTGGCAACATTCCAATTCCAGTTATCTCTACTTGATGTCCAGGAAAAATAATTTTCAAAAAGAAAAATACATGTTTACCTTGACAAAACAGTTATACTTTTATAATGAATGAAACTTGAAATATTTGACTACCCCAAAAGAAAAATGGGCAAAGTAAATAAAGTGAAGTGAAGTGTCTCAGTCGTGTCCGACTCTTTGCTACCTCATGGACTGTAGCCCACCAGGCTCCTCCATCCATAGAATTTTCCAGGCAAGAATACTGGATTGGGCTGCCATTTCCTTCTCCAGGGGATCTTCTTGACCCAGGGATCGAACCCAGGTCTCCCTCATCGCAGACAGACGCTTTACCATCTGAGACACAAACAAAAATGAGTATCCAAAGGAAAACAACAAAAGCTAAACGTGTTTTATATAAAGCAATAGAAGAAAGATTCCCAAAATCTTTTCCATTTCTTTGACCAATTTTTTACTGTGCTATAGGGAATGAGGCAAGCTCTTTCCCAGTTTTCTTATGGGGCATCGTGTGTTTGTTATTCTTGGAGTTTAAGCACTGTCATATTTTAAAAATAAATCTGATGAGCATAGCCCAATGTTATTCTGGTCTTTGTTCAACACGCAAAAGGCTTTTCAAACTATACTCTGACACCATGTCAATCCATCCTATTGTCCTGAATAAATTTTTTCATAGGATTCATGCCTGAACATGTTATATTATATTATATTAAATGTTCATTGTATTATTACTTTACCATGACAATGCAAAATCCTAATCATCAGAGACTTCAACTGCTATGGTCACTATTTTTTTTCCCATAATATCATTTTATTATCACAATCTGTACATATCTGTAGTTGTTTTTCTCTTTTCATTCCTATTATTGTTGACCTATAGCTTTTCTTTTTTTTAATATAAATTTATTTGTTTTAATTGGAGGCTAATTACTATTGTACTTTCAGAAAGATATGTGAATATATTTGCACTTAAATAGAAAAAAGGCCTTTCCAGGTGGCGCTAGTGGTAAAACAAAAACAAAAACAAAAACAAAAACAAACCTGTCTGCCAATGCAGGAGGCATAAGAGAGGCAGGTTCAATTCCTGGGTCAGGAAGATCCCCTGGAGGAGGGAATGAAAGCCACTCTAGTATTCTTGCCTGGAGAATCCCATGAACAGAGGAGCCTGGTGGGCTACAGTCCATATGGTCACAAAGAGTCAGAAACAACTGAAGCCACTTAACATGCATGCAGGCAAACAGAAACATATGTATAGAACAGTCTTTTGGACTCTGTGGGAGAGGGAGAGGGTGGGACAATTTGGAAGAATGGCATTGAAACATGTATAATATCATATATGAAATGAGTCACCAGTCCAGGTTCAATGCATGATACTGGATGCTTGGGGATGGTGTACTGGGACGACTCAGAGGGATGGTACAAGGAGGGAGGAAGGAGGAGGGTTCAGGATGGGGAACACGTGTATACCTGTGGCAGATTCATGTTGATATATGGCAAAACCAATACAATATTGTAAAGTTAAAAAATAAAATTAAAATAAATAAATAAATAAATAACCACAATCACAGAAAACTAGTCAATCTAATCACACAGACCACAGCCATGTCTAACTCATTGAAATTAAGCCATGCAACGTAGGGCCACCTAAGATGGACAGGTCATGGTGGAGAGGTCTGACAGAATGTGGTCCACTGGAGAAGGGAATGGCAAACCACTTCAGTATTCTTACCTTGAGAACCATATGAACAGTATGAAAAGGCAAAATGATAGGATACTGAAAGAGGAACTCCCCAGGTCAGTAGGTGCCCAATATGCTACTGGAGATCAGTGGAGAAATAACTCCAGAAAGAATGAAGGGATGGAGCCAAAGCAAAAACAATACCCAGCTGTGGATGTGACTGGTGATAGAAACAAGGTCCGATGCTATAAAGAGCAATATTGCATAGGAACCTGGAATGTTAGGTCCATGAATCAAGGCAAATTGGAAGTGGTCAAACAGGCGATGCCAAGAGTGAACGTCGACATTCTAGGAATCAGCAAACTAAAATGGACCGGAATGGGTGAATTTAACTCAGATGACCATTATACCCACTACTGCAGGCAGGAATCCCTTAGAAGAAATGGAGTAGCCATGATGGTCAACAAAAGAGTCTGAAATGCAGTACTTGGATGCAATCTCAAAAGTGACAGAATGATCTCTGTTCGTTTCCAAGTCAAACCATTCAATAGCACAGTAATCCAATCTATGCCCCAACCAGTAATGCTGAAGAAGCTGAAGTTGAACGGTTTTATGAAGACCTACAAGACCTTTTAGAACTAACACCCCAAAAAAGATGTCCTTTTCATTATAGGAGACTGGAATGCAAAAGTAGGAAGTCAAGAAACACCTGGAGTAACAGGCAAATTTGGCCTTGGAATATGGAATGAAGCAGGGCAAGGCTAATAGAGTTTAGCCAAGAGAATGCACTGGTCATAGCAAATATCCTCTTAGAACAACACAAGAGAAGATTTTACACAGGGACATCACCATATGGTCGATACCAAAATCAGATTGATTATATTCTTTGCAGCCAGAGATGGAGAAGCTTTATACAGTTAGCAAAAACAAGACCAGGAGCTGACTGTGGCTCAGACCATGAACTACTTATTGCCAAATTCAGATTTAAACTTAAGAAAGTAGGAAAAACCACTAGACCATTCAGGTATGACCTAAATCAAATCCCTTTTGATTATACAGTGGAAGTGAGAAATAGATTTAAGGGACGAGATCTGATAGATAAGAGTGCCTGATGAACTATGGACTGAGGTTCATGACATTGTACAGGAGACAGGGATCAAGACCATCCCCATGGAAAAGAAATGCAAAAAAGAAGAATGGCTGTCTAGAGAGGTCTTACAAATAGCTGTTAAAAGAAGAGAAGCAAAAAGAAAAGGAGAAAAGGAAAGATATAAGCACCTGAATGCATTGTTCCAAAGAATAGCGAGGAGAGATAAGAAAGCCTTCCTCAGCAATCAACACAAAGAAATAGAGGAAAACAACAGAATGGGAAAGACTAAAGATCTCTTCAAGAAAATTAGAGATACAAAGGGAATATTTCATGCAAAGATGGGCTCAAAAAAGGACAGAAATGGTATGGACCTAACAGAAGCAGAAGATATTAAGAAGAGGTGGCAATAATACACAGAAGAACTGTACAAAAAATATCTTTCTGACCCAGATAATGACGGTGTGATCACTCACCTAGAGCCAGACACCCTGGAATGTGAAGTCAAGTGAGCCTTAGAAAGCATCACTACGAACAAAGCTAGTGGAGTTGATGGAATTCCAGTTTATCTATTTCAAATCCTGAAAGATGATGCTGTGAAAGTGCTGCACTCAATATGCCAGCAAATTTGGAAAACTCATCAGTGGCCACAGGACTGGAAAATGTCAGTTTTCATTCCAATCCCAAAGAAAGGCAATACCAAAGCATGCTCAACCTACCGCATAATTGCACTCATCTCACATGCTAGTAAAATAATGCTCAAAATTCTCCAGGTCAGGCTTCAGCAATACATGAACCATGAACTTCCAGATATCCAAGCTGGTTTTAGAAAAGGCAGAGGAACCAGAGATTAAATTGCCAACATCTGCTGACTTAAGTTTGGTTCAGTCACTCAGTCATGTCCGACTCTTTACGACCCCAAGAATTGCAGCACACCAGGCCTCCCTGTCCATCACCAACTCCCAGAGTTTACTCAAACTCACGTCCATCAAGTCGGTGATGCCATCCAGCCATCTCAGTCTGCTGGATCATCAAAAAAGCAAGAGAGTTCCAGAACAATATTTCTGTTTTATTGACTATGCCAAAGCCTTTGACTGTGTGAATCACAATAAATTGTGGAAAATTCTGAAAGAGATGGGAATATCAGACCACCTGACATGCCTCTTGAGAAGCCTATATGCTGGGCAGGAAGCAACAGTTAAAACTGGACATGGAACAACAGACTGGTTCCATATAGGAAAAGGAGTACAGCAAGGCCATATATTGTAACCCTGCTTATTCAACTAATATGCAGAGTACATCATGAGAAACACTGAGCTGGAAGAAGCACAAGCTGGAATCAGGATTGCCAGGAGAAATATCAATAACCTCAGGTATGCAAATGACACCACCCTTAAGGCAGAAATTGAGGCGAAACTAAAAAGCGTCTTGATGAAAGTGAAAGAGGAGAGTGAAAAAGTTGGCTTAAAACTCAACATTCAGAAAATGAAGATCATGGCATCTGGTCCCATCACTTCATGGGAAATAGATGAGGAAACAGTGGAAACAGTGTCAGACTTTATTTTGGGGGGCTCCAAAATCACTGCAGATGGTGATTGCAGCCATGAAATTAAAAGACCCTTACTCCTTGGAAGAAAGTTATATCCAACCTAGATAGCATATTGAAAAGCAGAGACATTACTTTGCCAACAAATGTCCATCTAGTCAAGGCTATGGTTTTTCCAATGGTCATGTATAGATGTGAGAGTTGGACTGTGAAGAAAGCTGAGCGCTGAATAATTGATGATTTTGAACTGTGATGTTGGAGAAGACTCTTGAGAGTCTCTTGGACTACAAGGAGAGCCAACCAGTACATTTGAAAGGAGATCAGTCCTGGATGTTCTTTGGAAGGAATGATTCGAAGGCTGAAACTCCATTACTTTGGCCACCTCATGTGAAGAGTTGACTCACTGGAAAGTACTCTGACTAGGAGGGATTGGGGGCAGGAGGAGAAGGGGATGACAGAGGATGAGATGGCTGCATGGCATCACCAATTCGATGGAAGTGAGTTTGAGTGAACTCCAGGAGTTGGGGATGGACACGGAGGCCTGGTGTGTTGCAATTCATAGGGTTGCAAAGAGTTGGACACAACTGAGCGACTGAACTGAATGATAAGTGATCTTCTCAACCCAGGGGTTGAAACGCCTCTCCTTCATTGCCAGATAGATTCTCTATCACTGAGCCACCTGAAAAGTCTCCCCAAACAAATACAGGTAGCATATATATGGTGCTGAAAGCTGGAAGTTTTCACAATCCAGTGATGGCAAAAGATGATGTGCAAATATAATATAATACATCAAGTAATAAGAGTTGCTATGAAGAAAACAAAACTAGATATAAAAGAGAGTAGTAGGAGGTACGGAGAAGGCAATGGAACCCCACTTCAGTACACTTGCTTGGAAAATCCCATGGATGGAGGAGCCTGGAAGGCTTCAGTCCATGGGGTCACTGAGGGTCGGACACGACTGAGTGACTTCACTTTCATTTTCACTTTCATGCATTGGAGAAGGAAATGGCAACCCACTCCAGTGTTCTTGCCTGGAGAATCCCAGGGATGGGGGAGCCTGGTGGGCTGCCATCTATGGGGTCGGACACGACTGAAGTGACTTAGAAGCAGCAGCAGTAGGAGGTATTTTCATGTATTGAGTGTTTAGGTAAGGCCAGAAATCAAGGTGATAATTGAACAGATAGCTCAAGAAAGGGAGAGAAAGATCTAGCATGATATCAAGAGAAATATGTGCCTGAGGGAATGGTCACTACAAAGGACCTAAGGAAAATGGTTGTTCCTTGCACTTTATGAATTTAGTTGCAAAAGCATCCTGTGAATTAAAAAATCTCCCATCCTTAGTACCTTCTGCTGGCCGAAGTCTGGGCTCTGTGATAAGGCACATGAACAGATGAGTCCAAGTGCCTTCACTTTAAAAAGAACTGTTCTCAAAGCACAAGCACACACTCACAGACACACACACACACACGCTCACACCACGTCCTCCTGGCCTATGTTCCTGCTACGGATTTCTCACCCAGAACCATCCTGCTCACACCATATACCATTATAAACTCAAGCTGATCATGTCAGATCATCTTTCTCCTACAGAATGTATAAATGGTACCCAGAAATTCCAGTTCATAGCTTGCCCAGAGACCAATAAACTTGGGGTTTATTTTTATGATCACTTTCAGCTTTATATTTAAACAAATATAAAAAGTATGTGTGTGTGTGAAAGAGAGGCAAGGAAGAGAGAGAAGAGAGGGAAATGAAATAGACCTTAGAGAGTAAAAGATTTAATAAGCTCTAAATGGCACCCCAATTCAGTACTCATGCCTGGAAAAATCCCATGGAGCCTGGTGGGCTGCAGTCCATGGGGTTGCTAAAAGTCAGACATGACTGAGCAACTTCACTTTCACTTTTCACTTGCATGCACTGGAGAAGGAAATGGCAACCCACTCTGGTGTTCTTGCCTGGAGAATCCAAGGACGGTGGAGCCTGGGGTCGCACAGAGTGACTTAGCAATGGTCCAGTACGTTGGCCACCTCATACGAAGAGTTGACTCATTGGAAAAGACTCTGATGCTGGGAGGGATTAGGGGCAAGAGGAGAAGGGGATGACAGAGGATGAGATGACTGGATGGCATCACCGACTCAATGGGCATGAGTTTGAGTGAACTCTGGGAGTTGGTGATGGACAGGGAGGTGTGGCATGCTGCAGTTCATGGGGTTGCAAAGAGTTGGATATGACTGAGCGACTGAACTGAACTGAACTGAATGGTCCCTGAGATTATGTGATGAATTAAAGCTTCCTTTGTTTCACAACATTCCAATTCCAGTTATCTATACTTGATGCCCAGGAAAAATAATTTTCAAAAAGAAAAATACATGTTTTCCTTGACAGAAACAGTTATATTTTTATAATGAAAGAAACCTGAAATATTTGACTACCCCAAAGAAAAATGGGCAAAGTAAATAAACCAACAAAAATGAATATCCAAAGAAAAACAACAAAAGCTAAACACATTTTATATAAAGCAATAGAAGACATTTTCCAAAAATCTTTTCCATGTCTTTGACCAATTTTTTACTGTTCTATAAGGAATGAGGGAAGCTCTTTCCCAGTTTCCTTATGGGGCATCATGCATTTGTTATTCTTGGAGTTTAAGCACTATCATATATTTAAAATAAATCTGATGAGCATACCCCAATGCTATTCTGGTCTTTGTTCAACATGCAAAAGGCTTTTCAAACTATACTCTGTAAATTCTACAGACACCATGTCAATCCATCCTTTTGTCCTGAATAAATTTTTTCATAGGATTCATGCCTGAAGATGTTATATTATAATAGATGTTCATTGTACTATTATTTCTGCATGACAATGCAAAACAGAGACTTCAACTGCTATGGTCACTATTGTACTTTCAGAGAGATATGTGAATATATGTGCACCTATATAGAAACAGGGGCTTTCCAGGTGGCTCTAGTGGTAAAGAACCTGCCTGCCAATGCAGGAGGCATAAGAGAGACAGGTTCAATTCCTGGGTCAGGAAGATCCCCTGGAGGAGGGAATGCAAGCCACTCCAGTATTCTTGCCTGGAGAATCCTATGGATTCTAGGTGAATATCTAGAAAACTACACACTAAAATCCATAAGTATGCCGAACTGCCTTAAAGGAAGAAATCCAGCATAAGATGACATATTTAACTAAGTAAAATGAAAAGGCATTTTTATGGCAAAACAGTCCCCAAAAGGTCAACTGAGAAACAACAATTCTTAAAAATCATTTCAAAAGCTGGTAGTGGTAAAATAAGAAATTTATATTATGTGGGCATATAATAATAAAATTGACACATCAAAATGACAATTCAAGGTATTAATTTTTTATCAATCTCAATAACAGTTAAGGAAAGAACACTTTTTCACAACCATCCATCTGGGGAAATACTTACAGAGTTGTCACACAGTTTACAGTGGTGCTTTGAAACAGGGGGCACAGGTGCACTATCTGTATTTGCGGACAGAAATTTAAGCTGTTAAACTGATGGGAAAACCATCCGAACAACAGCACAGATATTAAAAGTACAGAAGTTCTTTACCTGCAGGCTTCTCAGTCTCAACACTGTTGACATTCTCAGACAGGTTGTTCTCTGTGGTGGGGTGTGTCCTGTGTCTTGCAGGATGCCTAGAGCATCCCTGACCTCCACCCACTCTTCCCAGAATAACAGACAGATATTTCTACAAGCATTGCTCAGTGTTCCCAGGGAAACAGAGTTGCTCTTGCTTAGAAACACAGTTCAAGCTTAACAATCTCAAATATTTTTGTAGGAATGATATAATAACAACGTGAAGAGAAAGATTAGGAAAGACAGTCTGCAGTGTGAGTAGCACAGCTCCTTATGAAATACTAAACAACTATTGAAATAATGAACCTATATTGCATTGGATATTGGTTGATTGGAAGAAAATCCCTGGGGCATTATTGACCAGTAAAGAAAGGTAGGGGAAAAAAAGACGGCACTGAATCAAAAGTATCTGTGATGTGCATAGGATTCTATTCATACATTTGTAGAAAAGTGTATGAATAGGTGTTTGTACCTAATATAGAAAGAAAAGTTTAAAAGAAACCAAGCATATGTGGGACAATGTTACTGAGAATAAAGCTAGGTTAAGTGGTAGTAGTTTTAAAATAACCGAATGTAACAAGATTGAATTAATATCTATAACTATGTTTCATAAAGACCTGAACAGTAATAATTTAATGATACCAACATTGGGCACTAATTCAATGTTAAATTGCCAAAGAAAACCTATGGACCACAGCCCACCAGGCTCCTCTTTCCATGGGATTCTCCAGGCATGAATACTGGAGTGAGTTGCCATGCCCTCCTCCAGGGCATCTTCCAGACCCAGGTATCAAGCTATTTCTCTTATGTCTCCTGCATTGGCAGGTGGGTTCTTTACCACTAATGTCACCTAGGAAGCCCATAATAAGTGATTAATTAGCACTAAAAACTATGCAGGAAAACAATCACTGGCATGTTTTTAAAGCAAGTATTGTCAAGCGAAGAATATTACAGTGACAGCTCAATTCGTTCAATAAAAAACATAAAAAGCATTAGAGAGAACACCATATGACTGACCACATAAATTTCATAAATTACCAAACATTCTCACAAATACATCTATATATACATAAAATAACTAAATGGCAAGCATTTTGTGGAAAGAAATTAAGCCTCCAATTCATTTTGAATAATGTGAGCAAAGTTACAAAGGGTTCTCACAAACAATTTTTGATCAACAGAGTAAATGTGTAACACAGAGATAAATATATATGTGTATATGTGTATTTGTGTGTGCTCAGTCATTTCCAACTCTTTCTATATGAGACTGCATATAAAACGTTTCAGCAAAGGTCTTTCCCGATTGCCCAGTGAGTAAAGAATCTGCCTGCAATGCAGGAGACACAGGAAATGTGGATTTGATCCCTGGGTGGGAATGATCCCATGGAGGAAGAAATGGGAACCCATTCCAGTATTCTTGCCTGGAGAATCCCATGGACAGAGGAGACAGCAGGTTACAGTCCATGGGGTTACAAAGAGGCAGACAAGACTGATTGACTGAATATTACAGAAAAGAAAAGGTTTCTATCTGTCAAGAATATTTTTTAATTGATTTGTTTTTAATTGGAGGGTGATTACTTTACAATATTGTGTTGGTTTCTGCCCTACACCAACATGAATCAGCCATTGCATACATATGTTTGCAGGGATATATTTTCATGAAGCCCTTCGTTCAGATCGTACTCATTAATATGGAGACAGTCAAATATGACCCATCTTATAAAAAATCCTTACTTCACATACATCTGTCCACATCTAATAACTTATTTCTCTACTCTTGTTACTTCATATTGTCATTAGGCGTATGTTCAAATTTTACTGGAAACACTTTATGCCTCCCAGTCTCTCTTCTACTTGGACTTCCATTTTTATCATTTAATTGGCAACAGTGAGCCTTACCTTACTGAGGTCAATCTTTGCTTCTCTTTAGCAGGCCTGCTCAGTTGCTCAGTAGTGTCCAACTCTTTGCAAGCCTGTGGACTGTAGCCCACCAGGCTCCTCTGTCCATGGGATTCTCCAGGCAAGAATCCCAAAGTGGGTTGCCATGCCCTCCTCCAGGGGATCTTCCTAACCCAGGGATCGAATCTGTGTGTCTTATGTCTCCTGCATTGCCAAGCAGGTTCTTTACTACTAGAGTCATCTGTGAAGCCCTTGCTCCTCTTTTAGTGCTAAGTAAATGCATTTTTTTATGAAGTAGGGTTTCCTGAGTGGTGCTAGTGAAAAAGGATCAACTGCCAATGCAGGAGATACAAGAGACTCAAGTTCAATCTCTGGGTTGGGAAGATCCCCTGAAGGGGGAATTGGCAACTCACTCCAGTATTCTTGCCTGAAAAATTCCATGGACAGAGGAGCCTAGCAGGCTACAGTCTGTGGGGTTGCAAAGAGTCTAACATGACTGAGTGAAAGAGCATGAACACACAATAATCAGGATAGCAAACTACCACACTAATCTCTGGTATCTGAGCTAGACTGGTTTGAATCACAGGTGACCTCAAAAAAATGTTCAAGGTTTGCATTGTATTTCTCTCCCACAGTGGCTTTGGGCTCTCAGACTCACCTCGATGGGAACTGAAAGAAAGGTCTTTGTGTGGAAGTTCAAATGCCTCCTAGAGGGTTGATAATAGAGACTGAAGTACTGTCCACACAAGACAGCTGCAGGGAGTAAAGGACTGATTTCCCAGCCAAACTCAGGTTTTCAAAGGAAACATGTCCTGTAGCATCCAAGACTTCTCCGGCTGAGGGGACCACAGCAGAGAGATTTTATAGCTCACCTGGCTTCTCATTAGGCATATTTCTGCTGTAACACCCATACTCTGTACCTGATTTCCCTGGGGGACAGTGGTCTGGACAGAAAGGAAAATTTTCCAGTTCATTCTTTGTTCCTTAGAGATCAGTTTACAAGGCAGGTGAATTCTGTTTTTATTACTTCTTCTCCTTAATTCTCCTGTGTCCAGAGGTCTAAACCATCCCAGAAACTTATCCCAGTCTGAGCTAAAGTTTCCTCAAAGTCTAAGGTTAAGAATTCTCACTTAATTAAGTCCCTCAGATCTTTAAAGTTTTCACTAGTGGTGAACACATAATTCCTGATAGTTCTAAACAATATTTTATGAGTGTGACAACTGTGTCCTTTCATATAAAACCTTAGGCACTACACTCCTTGGCTCCCTGACATTATTGCCATCTCAGTTAGGATTTTTATGCTTATATCAGAAGTTAAGAGCTGTCCTTTAGTACATCATTATGTTTTTAATTATGAGACAAATATAGATATTTTTATGCACTATAATCTAACAGCACATTATGTGGATTGTCTGCTTTAATTTTTATGGAAGTTCATGCTGTGATGTAGTCTTCTTATATATCATGACTTCATTTTGCATTATAGAAATGAGACACAGAGGGGTTTAATGCTCTGCTCCAAGGTATGACCAAGGAAGGGATGGAGTCTAGACTGGGTGTCTTGATTGTCAGAATGATTTTGGTTCATAAATTCTATGGCAGTGATTTACAATCAGAGATGACTTTGCAGCAGGTGATATTTTTCAGGGTCTAAACGGATCCTACACATGTAATACATAGGACAGCATCCAATACACAAAATTCAGTTCAGTTCAGTTCAATTCAGTCACTCAGTCATGTCCAACTCTTTGTGACCCTATGAATTGCAGCACGCCAGGCCTCCCTGTCCAACACCAACTCCTGGATTTCACTCAAACTCACGTCCATCGAGTTGGTGATGACATCCAGCCATCTCATCCTCTGCCGTCCTCTTCTCCTCCTGCCCCCAATCCCTCCCAGCATCAGAGCCTTTTCCAATGAGTTAACTATTTGCATGAGGTGGCCAAAGTACTGGAGTTTCAGCTTTAGCATCATTCCTTCCAAAGAAATCCCAGGGCTGATCTCCTTATACTGCCTCAAATAAAATCAGGGAAAATGAATTAAACTTATTCTAGTATAGCACTTTCCTAAGTTGACTATTCTTAAAAAGTACCAAGGATATGATTCAAATGCAGATTATGATTCAGCAGGTCTGATTCAAGGTACCAGGGACTCTGTATTTCTGACAATGTCCTACCTGTTCTTCATGCTGCAGGTCCTTCTCTGGGTAGCAAGAAAATGATTCTGTTAGATTCAGATATAAACAGTTTTAGGTCTTCATCAAGAATCTTCCATGTATGTAATTTTGAACATCTCACTCACTTTGTGAGCAGTGGTAAATTCTGTTTGATTTTTTTAGTGGGAGAAGTCAAGGGTGGGATGTTTTGAGAGAATAGCATTGAAATATGTACCTTACCATATGTAAAACAGATGACCAGTGCAAGATCAATTCATGAAGCAGGTCACCCAAAGCCAGTGCTCTGGGACAACCCAGAGGGATAGAGTAGGGAGGGAGGTGGGAGATGGGTTCAGGATGGGTGGGACACATGTATACCTATGGCCAATTCATGCTGGTATATGGCAAAAAACCATCAAAAATACCATATGGTAATTACCCTCCAGTTAGAGTAATCTTTTCAAAAAGCACTTTTGAGTGACATCAAATGATATATATCTGAGAAAAGACACTTTACTAGGCAGAATAAGATACTCAAAAGATAACCACACCCCATTCTCAAGACCTTTTGAATATCCTATCTAGGTGGCAAGGAAGACATTTGAGTGGGTAGCCTATCCCTTCTCCAGGGGATCTTCCCAACCCAGGAACTGAACCAGGATCTCCTGCATTGCAGGCAGATTCTTTACCAGCTGAGATAACAGAGAAGCCTGAGATTATATTAGCAAATTGAATAAAGTGGATAATCATTGATCTTGATATCAGATTAGCATGGATATTCAGCTTGGAATAATGTAATCACAGTGATCCTCTAAATGCAGAAGAGAACGGATGAAGAATTAGAATCAGATAGATATTTTTAAATGCTCTGAACCTGGGTTTGAAGATGGAGGAAAGACCATGAACCAAGGAATGCTGGTGGCCACTAAAAGTAATACAACAAAGGAAACACATTGTTCTCTGGAGTGTTCAGGAGGATCTCAGTCCTGCAGATATCTTAATTTTAGCCCAGTGAGACTTTAGAATTTTGAAGAGTTTTAAGAGATATATATATATATATATATATATATATATATATGTTTTAAGCCACTAGCATGGTAATTTGTTATGGAACTTTAAGACAGGTATTTGTTTTAAGCCACTAGTGTGGTAATTTGTTACAAAAGCGTATATGCGTGCTAAGTCACTTTAGTGGGGTTTGACTCTTTGTGACCCCAGGTACTGTAGTTCTCCAGGTTCCTCTGTCCATGGTGATTCTCGAGGCAAGAATACTGGAGTGAGTTACCATGCCCTTCTCCAAGGAGTCTTCCCAAATCAGGAAAGACTCTGATGCTGGGAGGGATTGGTGGCAGGAGGAGAAGGGGACGACAGAGGATGAGATGGCTCGATGGCATCACCGACTCAATGGACATGAGTCTGGGTGAACTCCAGGAGTTGGTGATGGACACGGAGGCCTGGTGTGCTGCAATTCATGGGGTCACAAAGAGTCCAATACGACTGAGCGACTTAACTGAAATGAACTGAATAATTACTCAGTTATTCAAGTCTATTTCATATAATTGTACTAAAAAGTGATTCCATTGAGGTTGTTTTTTAATATAAATTTATTTATTTTAATTGGAGGCTAATTACTTTACAATATTGTAGTGGTTTTGCTATACATTGACATGAGTCCACCACCGGTATACATGTGTTCCAGGTAACCATACCAGGTTAAAAGTATATATCTGTTTGTTCAGAAATCTGTGACTGTGAATCACAGGACTAGAAGGAGTTTAAGCTCCCCAGTGAGTTGGACTTTGGAAATAAACATATATATATACATGATATTTATATTGCTTATTCAACATCTCAGAGAAGGCAATGACACCCTACTCCAGTACTCTTGCCTGGAAAATCCCATGGACAGAAAAGCCTGGAAGGCTGAAGTCCATGGGGTCGCTGAGGGTTGGACACGACTGAGCGACTTCACTTTCACTTTTCACTTTCACTTTTATGTATTGGAGAAGGAAATGGCAACCCACTTCAGTACTCTTGCCTGGAAAATCCCATGGATGGAGGAGCCTGGTAGGCTGAGTCCATGGGATCGCTGAGGGTCAGACACGACTGAGCGACTTCACTTTGACTTTTCACTTTCATGCATTGGAGAAGGAAATGGCAACCCACTCCAGTGTTCTTGCCTGGAGAATCCCAGGGACGGGGAGCCTGGTGGGCTGCCATCTAAGGGGTCGCACAGAGTCGGACACGACTGAAGTGACTTAGTAGCAGTATTCAACATCTCTTAGTGGCTATGATAAAATTTATAATTGGGAAGATATTTTATTTAGAACAATGGAAGGAATCATATTTGTAGCTAACAAAGTAAATTTTCAAGTAGTAGAAGAAAGATAATTCATTATAAAATATAATTACACCAAACAATCCTTCATGCCAATGATAAACCCCTTTATATATGGACACTGATCTTACATACACAAGAAAAAATAATTTGCATAGTTAAAACCTGGTATAAATATGTGCTTCATTTTAGTTAGGGTCATCTTAGAGTCTAGACATTACTATATCAAACTTTTTATTGAAATTGGTGTTTCAAAAAAAAAAAGAAAGAAAGAAAGAAATTGGTGTTTCACATAGACTACCATTGGAGACATGTATTGATGATCAGTTTTTCTAGTGACTCTGATAATGATGGCTCAGCAGGTAAAGAATCGCTCTGCAATGCAGGAGATGCAGAAAATGCAGGTTGGATCCCTAGGTGGAGAAGATCCCTTGGAGTAGAAAATGCTAACCCCCTCAAGAATTGTTGCCTGAAAAATCCCACAGACAGAGGAATCTAGTGGGCAACAGTCCATGGGATGGCAAACAGTCAGACTCTACTGAGCAACTGAGCATGCACTGGTAACCAATATGCACACTGAGCTAAATAAAGAAGGAGATCCTATAGAAAATAAAATGAAATGCCTTGCTATGAAACACACTATATGTTAAAGTCAACATGTGGGGGAAGATAAATTATGGTAGTGATGTACAAAAGGAATAATGAACAAAAAGTGTTAAACTGAGATTTCATATTCTTATGAAATTCTGTCATTGGATTTAGTCACCAATGTAGTTTTTCTTCCTCATAAAAGTAACAGAACTAATGATTATTCACTCAGTAAAATGAAACAAACTTTATCTGTATATAACATGGCAAAGTAATGTCTCTGCTTTTTCCTTTGCCAATAAAGGTCTGTCTAGTCAAAGCTATGCTTTTTCCAGTAGTTATGTATGGATGTGAGAGTTGGACTATACAGAAAGCCAAGTGCCAAAGAACTGATGCTTTTTTTTACTGTGGAGTTGAAGACTCTTGAGAGTCTCTTGGACTACAAGGAGAACCAACCAGTCCATCCTAAAGGAAATCAATCCAAAATAATCATTGGAAGGACTGATGCTGAAGCTGAAACTCCAATCCTTTGGCCACCTGATGTGAAGAACTGACTCTTTGAAAAAGACCATTATGCTGGGAAAGATTGAAGGAGGGAGGAGAAGGGGACAAGAGAGGATGAGATAGTTGGATGGCATCAGTGACTTGATGGACATGAATTTGTGTGTTGCAGAGACCAGTACTTGAGAAACTGAGCAGCATGCTCAGAAAGTTGGAGAACTCCAGTTTATTAAGCCAGTGGGACCTGAGGAGTTAGCACTCCAAGCTCTGAGCACCGAACAAAGGGTTACAGAGTTTTTATACATGAACAGGAATCATTAAGTGGGTTTGCGGTTTGGAGGGGCTGGACGATTGCAGACAACAGAACAAGGGTGAGAGAGATAAGCTCCAGCTCCTACTATTGTGAGTCCCCACTTTATGAGACTGATGTGATCTAGACTTTGCAAGTAGCAAGCTGAGTTACAGAGGCAGAAGGAGCAGGAGGTTATGTAAAATTTTAACTTTTCCTCTTCATTCTCCCTTCTTGATGCTCTATCTATCACTCATTGCAGAAAGCATCATCTCATATTTTGGTAGGTCATTCAGAGCTCTCCATTGTTTAAGGGGCTATATTGAGCTATTACCATTTGTAAACTTATGGATTTAATTCAGGAGATTATGAACTGGGTAATAGCATTGAGGATATAAGGGCCAAACAAGAGCATCACAAAGAACATGAAGAGAGGATCGGTTAAAGGGAGAAGCCACAATGCTCAGCTTCAGATATCATTCCAATTACCCCAGGAATATGCTAGTTCTTTTCCCCTGTTCATGATTCATTCCCTTAGCTGTTTGGCCATGTACCTGACTGTTCCTGATTGGTTTACATAAGAGCAGCATTCTTCATTCTAGAAGAGGCAGAGTCCTCCCTTTTTAGCTGTCAGTAGGTCGAGCCATTTCCTATTCTGTAAAACCACCTCAGCCAAGGAGTCTAGTTGGTCCTGTAACAAAGAGCACAACAATAATATTGATTAGGGATAGAGGCCAGGGTGGACAATGAAAATCATCAATATTTTGATTGCTGTATCCTCAAGCTTCCACCGTGCATTGACTAGTCAGCTTCCAGAGTGACTAGAGCAGGGCTCAGCGACCTTTGTGGGTGAAGGTGGTTGTCTTTGGAACCGGACCTTGAGAGGGTTTTGGGGGTCCTGAACTGATTTTCAGATATCCACATGACAGGAAGTAGCTGTCTTCTTGACTCGTGTGGTGGATCCAAGGGATGACACCTGTAACTTTAACATCAATATGAATTGCCAGGACGACTTTATGAGGGCCTGTCCAAACTGGCTGAAGGCTGAAGTGTTGTTGTTGTTGTTGTTGTTGTTTTTCCCTAATCTTTAACCCATACCTCATATCCTGGCTAATAGGGATGAACCCAATTGCCCAAAGGAATGAATGTCCTTTCTAAGGTTTATAGGGGATATGGTGGAAAACTTTTCCCAAGGCCTGGAGGTGTTGGGAAATCTCCTGGTCAGCTAGTTGTTGGTGGTCTCCCTTTAGCTTTTCTATCACTGGGGGTGGTCTCCCATATAATATCTCAAAGGGAGAATAGCCTAAGGACCCCAGGATGCATTAATGGAGGGAGATGAGAGTCCACAGAATGATAAGGCAGCTTGTTCCAGCATTGTCTGGGTGTTCCCCAGGGGATATTCTTATTGCACTACTACTTGGAGAAACAAACTTAATGAGAAAGTTAAAGATATATTACCCAAAGATTAATAGTAGTAGAAAAGCTGCTGTGGAGCTAGCCACGAGAACCAAGTCCAGACATTTGTTTGTACATTAGTGTTTCTCTAGGTATGAGAAGATGCAAGAATTTGAACTCACAAAAATCTTTACCTGAAAACATTTGACTATCTGAAGGCCTGTTTTCTGGGTTTTTCCCAGAGCACAGAGTGCCTTATTTTTTGTCTCCACCCTGAACTCCTTTCAAGGGGATGTAAAGGTCAGCATCTTGTAGTGGTCATGGTAGCTGGCAACGGCCAACTTCCAGTCAGCAGGGCCCCTTCATAGGCACATATTTGACCATGGTTTTGGGGGCATGTCATAGCCATTACATTCCACAGTGCTGGGAAGGCTCATTCCCAGGTCTACCGAAGATTCCATCAACAGGCCACTCAATGTGCTGTCACTAGACCAGGCCTTGCAAGCAGCAAAAGTCTCTGGGATATACCTGTCTTACTAGCCTCTTGGTCCAGGGAAATATTTCCTCTTGAAGAAGCATCAAGAGGAAATATTTTTATTTATTAAGATTAAATATCTAGATTTAAACATCTAGATTTATTAAAACTGATTAAAATATCTAGAGTTACATTATTACAATTATTGATCTCATGTGGAACTGCATATCACCATTTCATCATAGGCTTAGTCACATATTTGGTAACATAAGATATAATCTTCTGAAGCAAGATACATAGAAAATATATAGCTAGCATTTATTAGTAAGGTCACAAGCAAGAACTTAAGTCAAGAACTTTCCCATAGCCCTGGCTCTTTGATTTTCAGCTGTTGTTTATCGAATTTTAATTTCCTGATTTAGGAGCAGACTAAAACTATTGCCATGTTTTAAGGACATCAAGATATCAAATGTCTTACCGTGAGGAGTTATTTTTTGTGGAAGCAGAATGAGCTATGTCTACATGTACCATAATCTTAAATAATGTTTATTTACTTTACTAAAGTAACAAAAATATTAAAAAAAAAAACAAATATAAATCATTAAAGGCAAAGAAATTCATAATCGGTTATCAAAAGCTGCATTCTAAGAAAACTTTGTTCTCTAAACAGATAGAAGACCAAATTCCAGTCTAGTACCAGCTTATTATTAATAACAAAATTTGTTTATCTCCTTAAACTTAGAAAGTCTTTTCCGTAAATCTTGAAGAACTAGCAGTATTATTCTAAAGGCATGAGAATAAAACCATAGAAGGCATGCTTGAAACTGATTCTGTTGCAAGTGACAAAGAAACAGGTTCACCATACTTCAATATGATAACTAGAATTATAATTGACCATATTTTATCAGGCATATCAGATCTATATGAATTTCACATAATTTTAGTTTATCTATGTTAGTAGCATCAACCATACAGTATAACCTGAAAAGACTTATCACCCCTTCAACAGTATTTCTCATGTAATTTAACAGGTCCAATGAACCCAGGTAGCTTAATAGCTCTTTGGGATGTCTCAGGGGCCCTCTGAAGCATCCCAGAGTTAGCTAGAAGTCAAGTTACTTAGGAAGTTTTGTCGATAAATGTCAAAAGGGTTTATAACAGTCAGGTAGGATTATATAAGTCACTTTGAAATAATAGTTATTTATTTAGCCAAAGGTAACAAAAGATTTCAAAGGTAAATATAGAACAGATCAGTTAAGAGGAAGAAAGTATGTCCTCTTAACAGAGAAAAAGGCTGAATTCAAGTTTTGCACGAGCTTACTTTAAACTCATTTAGGTAAACGTCATTAAATTTATTTTAAACTTAGTCAGTCCTAACCATACATAAAACTTTTTTTCAGGGTCCGCTTCCCACAAGATTTTTAATTACTTTCTTTAACAGACACCTGTAAGTCTGACCTTTCTTTTAGCTTTATAAAATGTAATTTTACTTTTATATCTTTTTAAAAAATTGGGGGGGTGCTAAGATGGCGAAGGAATAGGACAGGGAGATCACTTTCTCCCCTACAAATTCATCAAAAGTTCATTTGAAAGCTGAACAAATTCCACAAAGCAACTTCTGAACACTGGTGGAAGACAACAGGCACCCAGAAATGCAGCCCATTCTCTTCGAAAGGAGGTAGGAAAAAATATAAAAGATAAAAAGAGAGACAAAAGGGTTAGGGACAGAGACCCATACCAGGGAGGGAGTCATGAAGAAGTTTCCAAACACAAGGAAACCCTCTCGCTAGTGGGTCTGTGGAGAGTTTTGAAATCTCAGAGTGCAACATAACCATGAGGAAAACACACACACACACACACACACACACACACACACACACAGATTACCTGCCTAACCACAATTCCCAGAAGAGAAGTAGCCCACATGCTCACGTCCACCAGCAGCAAGCAGGGGCTGAACAGGGAGGCACGGGCTGCATGCTTAGGGTAAGGACTGGGCCTGAATGCCTTGAGGACAAGCTAAGGGAGCTAACGTAAGATAGCAGCACAAAGAGTGGGATAGCCTGAGAGAAAAAAAAAAAGAGAGAGAGAGAGAGAGCTTTCCCAGGAAAAGCTCTAAGCCACAACTTGGTCCGTTCAAAGAACAAAGGACTGAGTGAATACCAGAGGAGAGCTAGCCAGCTGTGGACCAGCCCCTCCCCCTGTTGGTGGCAGAGAGGCAGGCGGGTGAGAGCCAGAGCCAGAAGGCGAGGGGCAATCTCGGCCCCAGAGATAGCTGCTGCTGCTAAGTTGCATCAGTCGTGTCCGACTCTGTGCGACCCCATAGACGGGAGCCCACCAGGCTTCCCCATCCCTGGGATTCTCCAAGCAAGAACACTGGAGTGGGTTGCCATTTCCTTCTGCAATGCATGAAGTGAAAAGTGAAAGTGAAGTCGCTCAGTCGTGTCCGACTCTAGCGACCCCATGGACTACAGCCTACCAGGCTCCTCCGTCCATGGGATTTCCCAGGCAAAAGTACTTGAGTGGGGTGCCATTGCCTTCTCCGCCAGAGATAGCATCCTCTGCCAAACTGTGAGCAGGCTCCCAGTTGTTAACCAAGTCTTCCTGGGATCCTGGGCGGTTGATGTCCACCAGGAGGGTCACAGTCAGCGATCAGCTCCCCAGAAGAGACACACGGCACACCTGAGACAGTGCTCTCGGTGCACCTGGGAAACTGAGTGGCTGAGACCGGGGAGGTGATAAGACACTCCACCCAACTGGGGGGAGTGCCTTCGCTAAGCACCTGATCACTTGAGCTGCTTGGACCTGGGAAGGGCACAAAACACAGGCCCAACCGAATCTGCGCCTTTGTAGAGTACCTGAGAACATGAACCTGAGCAGCTAAGAGCTGGGAAGTGCACACAACCCAGGGCTCACTTTAGAAAGTTTCCCAAGAACAACCTGGAGCCTGAGTAGTGTAGACTGAGAAAGCACACACACTGTGAGTGGGCGGAAACCCAGTGTGGCCCAGACACTGTGAGCACTCCCCGCACACACCAGTGATATTTGTTTGCAGTGCTCCTCCCTCCTCACAGCACAATTGAGCAAGTGAGCCTAAGTAAATGGCCACCTTCACCACCTTGTGTCAGAGGGGAAATTTGACACTGAAGACACTTGCGAACAGGAAGCTAAAATAAACAAAGAAGAGGGAACTGCTTTGGAAGTGGCAGGTGCAACAGATTAAAACCCTGTAGTTAGCATTAAATACATTGGAAGGGGCCTATAGATCTTGAGAAGAAGTATAAGCTGGAACAAGGAACTATCTGAAACTGAACTGACCCCACACTGCCCATAACAGCTCCAGAGAAATTCCTAGATTTATTTTACTCTCTTCATTTTTAATTAAAAAAAATTTTTTTTGGAATTTTTCCATTATTTTATTACCATAGCACACAAGTGTATGTAGAGACATATACCTTATGTACACAGATATTCTATAGAGCAATAACTGTAGCGAATGTTTTATATTTTGTAAGATTTATTTAGTATCCTGCTTCATAGGTTCTTAAAGTATATTTTAATGTGTCATTTTTTATTCTACTGATTGACTAGGTTGCTAAAATCTGACTTGGTTACTCATTCTCCAACTCTTAATTCTCTTTTTCAATTACCTGCAATTTTACTTTTGAAGAAAGCAGTAGTTCGTCAATATGAAATTCTAAGGTAATTTTATGTAAGTAAATTTTCTAAATACCTGAGGCATATGCACTTTAGTATTCACATTTTTTGGCATTTTATCTATATTAAAATAGTTTTAAAATGTTCTTTGCCCTTTGATGCATTCTCTTTTTTATATAATTTATTTTATTCTTAAAATATTGTATTGGTTTTCCCATACATCAACATGAATCCGTCACGGGTGTACACGTGTTCCCCATCCTCTACTCCTCTCCCACATCCCTCCCCATACCATCCCTGTGCATCATCCCAGTGCACCAACCTCAAGCATCCTATATCATGCCTTGAACCTGGACTGGCAATTTGTTTCATATATGATATTACAGATGTTTCAATGCCATTCTCCCAAATCATCCCACCCTCTCTCTCTCCCACAGAGTCCAAAAGACTGTTCTATATACCTGTGTCTCTTTTGCTGTCTTGCATACAGTGTTGTTGTTACCATCTTTCTAAATTCCATATATATGTGTTAGTATACTGTATTGGTGATTTTCTTTCTGGCTTACTTCACTCTGTATAATAGGCTCCAGTTTTATCCACCTCATTAGAGCTGATTCAAATGTATTCTTTTGAATGGCTGAGTAATACTCCATTGTGTATATGTACCACAGCTTGCTTATCCATTTGTCTGCTGATGGACATCTAGGTTGATTCCATGTCCTGGCTATTTTAGACAGTGCTGCAATGAACATTGGGGTACATGTGTCTCTTTCAATTCTGGTTTCCTCAGTGTGTGTGCCTAGTGGTGGGATTGCTGGGTTGTATGGCAGTTCTATTTCCAGTTTTTTAAGGAATCTCCACACTGTTCTCCATAGTGGCTGTACTACTTTGCATTTCCACTAACAATGTAAGAGGGTTCCCTTTCTTCACACCCATTCCAGCATTTATTGCTTGTAGACTTCTGGATCCCAGCCATTCTGACTGGTGTGAAATGGTACTTCATTGTGGCTTTGATTTGCATTTCTCTGATAATAAGTGATGTTGAACATATGTTCATGTGTTTGTTAGCCATCTGTATGTCTTCCTTGGAATAATGTCTATTTAGTTCTTTGGCCCATTTTTTGATTGGGTCGTTTATTTTTCTGGAACTGAGCTGCAGGAGATGCTTGTATATTTTTGAGATTAGTTGTCGGTTGCTTCATTTGCTATTATTTTCTCCCATTCTGAATGCTGTCTTTTCACCTTGTTTATAGTTTCTTTTGTTGTTCAGAAGCTTTTAATTTTAAGTAGGTCCCATTTGCTTATTTTTGCACTTATTTCCAATATTCTGGGAGATGGGTCATAGAGGATCCTGCTGTGATTTATGTCGGAGAGTGTTTTGCCTATGTTCTCCTCTAGGAGTTTTATAGTTTCTGGTCTTACATTGAGATCTTTAATCCATTTTGAGTTTGTTTTTGTGCATGGTGTTAGAAAGTGTTCTAGTTTCATTCTTTTACAAGTGGTTGGCTAGTTTTCCCAGCACCACTTGTTAATGAGATTGTCTTTTCTCCATTGTATATTCTTGCCTCCTTTTTTCAAAGATAAGGTGACCATACATGCGTGGATTTATCTGTGGGCTTTCTCTTTTGTTCAATTGATCTATATTTCTGTCTTTGTGCCAGTACCATACTGTCTTGATGACTGTGGCTTTGTAGGACAGCCTGAAGTCAGGCAGGTTGATTCCTCCCGTTCCGTTCTTCTTTCTCAAGATTGCTTTGGCTATTCTAGGTTTTTTGTATTTCCATACAAATTGTGAAATTATTTGTTCTAGTTCTGTGAAAAATACCATTGATAGCTTGATAGGGATTGCATTGAATCTGTAGATTGCTTTGGGTAGTATACTCATTTTCACTATATTGAATCTTCCGATCCATGAGCATGGTATATTTCTCCATCTATTAGTGTCCTCTTTGATTTCTTTCACCAGTGTTTTATAGTTTTCTATATATAGTTCTTTAGTTTCTTTAGGTATATATGGTCCTAAGCATTTTATTCTTTTCATTGCAGTGGTGAATGGAACTGTTTCCTTAATTTCTCTTTCTATTTTCTCATTGTTAGTGTATAGGAATGCAATTGATTTCTTTGTGTTGATTTTATATCCTGCAACTTTACTATATTCATTGATTAGCTCTAGTAATTTTCTGGTGGAATCTTTAGGGTTTTCTGTGTATAGGACCATGTCATCTGCAAACAGTCAGTTTTACTTCTTCTTTTCCAGTCTGAATTCCTTTTATTTCTTTTTCTGCTCTGATTTCCATGGCCAAAATTTCCAAAACTATGTTGAATAGTAGTGGTGAGAGTGGGCACCCTTATCTTGTTCCTGACTTTAGGGGAAATGGTTTCAATTTTTCACCACTGAGGATAATGTTTGCTATGGGTTTGTCACATATAGCTTTTATTATGTTGAGGTGTGTTCCTTCTAATCCTGCATTCTGGAGGGTTTTTTTTTTTTTTTTTTATCATAAATGGATGTTGAGTTTTGTCGAAGGCTTTCTCTGCATTTATTGATATAATCATATAATTTATACCTTTCAATTTGATAATGTGGTGTATTACATCAAATGATTTGTGGATATGAAAAGAATCCTTGCATCCCTGGGATAATGCCAACTTGGTCATGATGTATGATCTTTTTAACATGCTGTTGGATTCTGTTTGTTAGAATTTTGTTAAGGACTTTTGCATCTATGTTCATCCGTGATAGTGGCCAGTAGTTTTCTTTTTTGTGGAATCTTTGTCTGGTTTTGGGATTAGGGTGATGGTGGCCTCATAGAATGAGTTTGGAATTTTACCTTCCTTTGCAATTTTCTGGAAGAGTTTGAGTAGTATAGGTGTTAACTCTTCTCTAAATTTTTGGTAGAATTCAGCTGTGAAGCCACCTGGTCCTGGGCTTTTGTTTGCTAGATTTCTGACTACAATTTCAATTTCCATGCTTGTGATGGGTCTGTTAAGATTTTCTATTTCTTCCTGGTTCAGTTTTGAAAAGTTGTACTTTTTTAGGAATTTATCCATTTCTTCCAAGTTGTCCATTTTACTGTCATATAGTTGCTGATAGTAGTCTCTTATGATCCATTGTATTTCTGTGTTGTCTGTTGTGATTTCTCCATTTTCATTTCTAATTTTGTTGATTTGATTCTTCTCCCTTTTTTTCTTGATGAGTCTGGCTCATGTTGATGAGTTTGTCAATATTATTTATTTTCTCAAAGAACCAGCTTTTGGCTTTGTTGATTTTTGCAATGGTCTCTTTTGTTTCTTTTTCATTTATTTCTGCCCTAATTTTAAGATTTCTTTCCTTGTACTAACCCTGGGGTTCTTCATTTCTTCCTTTTTAGTTGCTTTAGGTGTAGAGTTAGGTTATTTATTTGTCTTTTTTCTTGTTTCTTGAGCTATGGCTGTATTGCTATAAACTTTCCACTTAGCACTGTTTTTACAGCCTCCCATAGGTTTTGGGTTGTGTTTTCATTTCCTTTTGTTTCTAAGCATATTTTGATTTTTTTTTGATTACTTCTGTGATTTGTTGGTTATTCAGCAGCGTGATGTTCAGCCTCCATATGTTGGAATTTTTAATAGTTTTTCTACTGTAATTGATACCTAATCTTACTGCAATGTGGCCAGAAAAGATGCTTGGATGATTTCATTTTTTTTTTTTTCTTTTTGAATTTACCAGGGTAGATTTATTGCCCAGGCTATGATCTATCCTGGGGAAGGTTCCGTATGTACTTGAGAAAAAGTTGAAATTCATTGCTTTCGGGTGAAATGTCCTATATATATCAATTAGGTCTAACTGGTCTATTGTATCATTTAAAGTTTGTGCTTCCTTGTTAATTTTGTGTTTAGTTGATTATCCATAGGGGTGAGTGAGGTATTAAAGTCTCCCACTATTATTGTGTTATTGTTAATTTCCCCTTTCATATTTGTAAGCATTTGTCTTACATACTGCAGTGCTCCTATGTTGGTTGTATATATATTTATACTTGTTATATCTTCTTCTTGGATTGATCATTTGATCATTATGGAGTGCCCTTCTTTGTCTCCTTTCAGAGCCTTAGTTTTAAAGTCTATGTTAACTAATATGAGTATTGCTACTCCTGCTTTCTTTTGTTCTCTATTTGCGTAGAATATATTTTCCAGCTCTTATTTTCAGTCTGTATGTGTCTCTTGTTTTGAGGTGTGTCTCTTGTAGACAACATATATAAGGGTCTTGTTTTTGTATCTATTCAGAAAGTCTTTGTCTTTTGGTTGGGGCATTCAACACATTTACATTTAAGGTAATTATTGATAAGTATGATCCCGTTGCCACTTACTTTGTTGTTTCTGGTTCGACTTTATACACCCTTTTTGTGTTTCTGTCTAGAGACCCATTAGCATTTGTTGCAGAGCTGTTTGATGATGATGAATTCTCTGAGCTTTTGCTTGTCTGTAAAGCTTTTGATTTCTCCTTCATATTAGAATGAGATCCTTGCTGGGTACAGTAATCTGGGTTGTAGGTTATTTTCTTTCATCACTTTAAGTATGTCCTGCCATTCCCTCCTGCCTGAAGAGTTTCTGTTGAAAGATCAGCTGTTGTCCTTATGGGAATCCCCTTGTGTGTTATTTGTTCTTTTTCCCTTGCTGCTTTTAATATTTCTTCTTTGTGTTTGATCTTTGTTAATTTGATTCACATGTGTCTTTGGGTGTTTCACCTTGCATTTATCCTGTTTGGGACTCTCTGGGTTTCTTGGACTTGGGTGATTATTTACTTCCCCACTTTAGAGAAGTTTTCAACTATTATCTCCTGAAGTATTTTCTCATGTTCTTTCTTTTTGTGTTCTTCTGGGGCTCCTATTATTTGAATGTTGGGGCGTTTAACCTTATCCCAGAGGTCTCTGAGATTGTCCTCATTTCTTTTAATTCATTTTCCTTTTTTCCTCTCTGATTTGATTATTTCTTTTTTTTAATATAAATTTATTTATTTTAATTGGAGGTTAATTATTTCACATTATTGTATTGGTATTGCCATACATCAACATGAATCTGCCACAGGTATACACGTATTCCCCAACCCGAGCCACACTCCCTCCTGCCTCCCCATACCATCCCTCTAGGTCATCCCAGTGCACCAGCCCCAAGCAACCAGTATCATGCATTGACTTGGACTGGCGATTCGTTTCCTATATGATATTATACATGTTTAAATGCCATTCTCCCAAATCATCCCACCCTCGGCCTCTCCCACAGAGTCCAAAAGACTGTTCTATACATCTATGTCTCTTTTGCTATCTCACATAAAGGATTATCATTACCATCTTTCTAAATTCCATATATTTGCATTAGTACACTGTATTGGTGTTTTTCTTTCTGGCTTACTTCACTCTGTATAATAGGCTCCAGTTTCATCTACCTTATTAGAACTGATTCAAATGTATTCTTTTTAATGGCTGAGTAATACTCCATTGTGTATATGTACCACAGCTTTCTTATCTATTCATCTGCTGATGGACATCTAGGTTGCTTCCATGTTCTGGCTATTATAAACAGTGATGCGATGAATATTTGGGTAGACGTTCCTCTTTCAATTCTCGTTTCCTCAGTGTGCATGCTCAGCAGTGGGATTGCTGGGTCGTAAGGCAGTTCTATTTCCAGTTTTTTAAGGAATCTCAACACTGTTCTCCATAGTGGCTGTACTAGTTTGCATTCCCACCAACAGTGTAAGAGGGTTCCGTTTTCTCCACACCCTCTCCAGCATTTATTGCTTGTAGACTTTTGGATCTCAGCCATTCGGACTGGCGTGAAATGGTACCTCATTGTGGTTTTGATTTGCATTTCCCTGGTGAGTGATGTTGAGCATCTTTTCATGTGTTTGTTAGCCATCTGTATGTCTTCCTTGGAATAATGTCTATTTAGTTCTTTGGCCCATTTTTTGATTGGGTCGTCAATTTTTCTGGAATTGGGCTGCAGGAGTTGCTTGTATATTTTTGAGATTAGTTGTTTGTCAGTTGCTTCATTTCCTATTATTTTCTCCGATTCTGAATGCTGTCTTTTCACCTTGCTTATAGTTTCTTCTTTTGTGGAGAAGATTTTAATTTTAATTAGGTCCCATTTGTTTATTTTTGCTTTTATTTCCAATATTCTGGGAGATGGGTCTTAGAGGATCCTGCTGTGATGTATGTCAGAGAGTGTTTTGCCTATGTTCTCCTCTAGGAGTTTTATAGTTTCTGGTCTTACGTTTAGATCTTTAATCCATTTTGAGTTTGTTTTTGTGTGTGGTGTTAGAAAGTGTTCTGGTTTCATTCTTTTACAAGTGGTTGTCCAGTTTTCCCAGCACCACTTGTTAAAGAGATTGTCTTTAATCCATCGTATATTATTGCCTCTTTTTTCAAAGATAAGGTGTCCATATGTGCGTGGATTTATCTGTGGGCTTTCTATTTTGTCCCATTGACCTATATTTCTGTCTTTGTGCCAGTACCATACTGTCTTGATGACTGTGGCTTTGTAGGAGAGCCAGAAGTCAGCCAGGTTGATTCCTCCCATTCCGTTCTTCTTTGTCAAGATTGCTTTGGCTATTCTAGGTTTTCTGTATTTCCATACAAATAGTGAAATTATTTGTTCTAGCTCTGTGAAAAATACCATAGGTAGCTTGATAGGGATTGCATTGAATCTGTAGATTGCTTTGGGTAGTATACTCATTTTCACTATATTGATTCTTCCGATCCATGAACATGGTATATTTCTCCATCTATTAATTTCTTTGATTTCTTTCTCCAGTGTTTAATAATTTTCTATATATAGGTCTTTAGTTTCTTTGGGTAGATATATTCCTAAGTATACTGCTCATGGGGTTCTCAAGGCAAGAATACTGAAGTGGTTTGCCATTCCCTTCTCCAGTGGACCACATTCTGTCAGATCTCTCCACCATGACCCGCCCATCTTGGGTTGCCCCACAGGCATGACTTAGTTTCACTGAGTTAGACAAGGCTGTGGTCCTAGTGTGATTAGATTGACTAGTGTTCTGTGAGTATAGTTTGAGTTTGTCTGTCCTCTGATGCCCTGTTGCAACACCTACCGTCTTACTTGGGTTTCTCTTACCTTGGGCGTGAGGTATCTCTTTACGGCTGGTCCAGCAAAGTGAAGCCATTGCTCCTTACCTTGGACGAGGGCTATGTCCTCACCACCGCCCTTCCTGACCTTCAACGTTGAATAGCTCCTCTAGGCCCTCCTGCGCCCATGCAGCCACCACTTCTTGAATGTTGGGTTGGTCCTTCAGGCCACCACCCCTTGTCTCAGGCATGGGGTAGTTCCACCCGGCCGCCGCCCCTGCCCCCTGGCGTGGGGGTATGTGGTAGCTCCTCCCAGCCACCAACCCTGGCCTTGGGCGTAGGGGCATGGGGTAGCTCCTCCCGGCCGCTGCCCCTGACCTCAGACGTGGGGTAGCTCCACTTGGCCACCATCCCTGACCTCGGACGTGGGGTAGTTCCTCTTGGCTGTCACCCCTGACCTCAGACTTGGTTAGCTCCTCTCAGCCATTCCTGCGCCATCACAGCCTGGCACTCTCGGCCTTTGCCCCTGACCTCGGATGTGCAGTAACTCCTCTTGGCCACTGCCCTTCGGGCATGGGGTCCTGTCCCTGACCTCGGACGTGGAGTACTCCTCTCAGCCGTGTTTTAGTGCACTGGTTGCAGCCTCCCGTGCACCAGGTCAGTAAGTGCCCAATATGCTACTGGAGATCAGTGGAGAAATAACTCCAGAAAGAATGAAGGGATGGAGCCAAAGCAAAAACAATACCCAGTTGTGGATGTGACTGGTGATAGAACCAAGGTCAGATGCTGTAAAGAGCAATATTGCATAGGAACCTGGAATGTCGGGTCCATGAATCAAGGCAAATTGGAAGTGGTCAAACAGGAGATGGCAAGAGTGAACATCAACATTCTAAAGGAATCAGAGAACTAAAATGAACTGGAATGGGTGAATTTAACTCAGATGACCATTATACCTACTACTGCGAGCAGGAATCCCTCAGAAGAACTGGAGTAGCCATCATGATCAACAAAAGAGTCCAAAATTCAGTACTTAGATGCAATCTCAAAAACAACACAATGATCTCTGTTCGTTTCCAAGGCAAATCATTCAATATCACAGTAATCCAAGTCTATGCCCCAACAAGTAACGCTGAAGAAGCTGAAGTTGAACTGTTCTATGAAGACCTTTTAGAACTAACGCCCAGAAAAAAGATGTCCTTTTCATTATAGGGGACTGGAATGCAAAAATAGGAAGTGAAGAAACACCTGGAGTAACACGCAAATTAGCCTTGGAATACGGAATGTAGTAGGGCAAAGACAAGTAGAGTTCTGCCAAGAAAATGCACTGGTCATAGCAAACACCCACTTCCAACAACACAAGAGAAGACTCTACACATGGACATCACCAGATGGTCAACACTGAAATCAGACTGATTATATTATTTGCAGCCAAAGATGGAGAAGCTCAATACAGTCAACAAAAACAAGACCAAGAGGTGACTGTGGCTCAGACCATGAACTCCTTATTGACAAATTCAGACTGAAATTGAAGAAAGTAGGGAAAACCACTAGACCATTAAGGTATGACCTAAGTCAAATCTCTTATGATTATACAGTGGAAGTGAGAAATAGATTTAAGGGCCTAGATATGATAGATAGAATGTCTGATGAAATATGGATGGAGGTTCGTGACATTGTACAGGAGACAGGGATCAAGACCATCCCCATGGAAAAGAAATGCAAAAAAGCAAAATGGCTGTCTGGGGAGGCCTTACAAATAGCTGTGAAAAGAAGAGAAGTGAAAAGCAAAGGAGAAATGGAAAGATATAAGCATCTGATTGCAGAGTTCAAAAGAATAGCAAGAAGAGATAAGAAAGCCTTCCTCAGCGACCAATGCAAAAAATAGAGGAAAACAACAGAATGGGAAAGGCTAGAGATCTCTTCGAGAAAATTAGAGATACCAAGGGAATATTTCATGCAAAGATGGTCTTGATAAAGGATAGAAATGGTATGGACCTAAGAGAAGCAGAAGATATTAAGAAGAGGTGGCAATAATACACAGAAGAATTATATTAAAAAGATCTTAACAACCCAGATAATCACAATGGTGTGATCACTCATCTAGAGCCAGACATCCTGGAATGTGAAGTCAAGTGGGCCTTAGAAAGCATCACTATGAACAAAGCTAGTGGAGGTGATGGAATTCCAGTTGAGCTCTTACAAATCCTGAAAGATGATGCTGTGAAAGTGCTGCACTCGATAGGCCAGCAAATTTGGTAAACTCAGCAGTGGCCACAGGACTGGAAAAGGTCAGTTTTAATTCTGATCCCAAAGAAAGGTAATGCCAAAGAATGCTCAAACTACCACACAATTGCACTCATCTCACATGCTAGTAGGTAATGCTCAAAATTCTCCAAGCCAGGCTTCAGCAATATGTCAACCATTAACTAACTGATGTACAACCTGGTTTTAGAAAAGGCAGAGGGACCAGAGATCAAATTGCCAACATCCACTGGATCATGGAAAAAGCAAGACAGTTCCAGAAAAAAACATCTATTTCTGCTTTATTGACTATGCCAAAGCCTTTGACTGTGTGGATCACAATAAACTGTGGAAAATTCTGAAAGAGATGGGAATACCATAACACCTGACCTGCCTCTAGAGAAATCTATATGCAGGTCAGGAAGCAACAGTTAGAACTGGACATGGAACAACAGACTGGTTCCAAATAGGAAAAGGAGTACATCAAGGCTATATATTGTCACCCTGCTTATTTAACTTCTATGCAGAGTACATCATGAGAAATGCTGGGCTGGAAGAAACACAAGCTGGAATCAAGATTGCTGGGAGAAATATCAATAACCTCAGATATGCAGATGACACCACCCTTATGGCAGAAAGTGAAGAGGAACTCAAAAGCCTCTTGATGAAAGCGAAAGTGGAGAGTGAAAAAGTTGGCTTAAAGCTCAACATTCAGAAAACGAAGATCATGGCATCTGGTCCCATCTCTTCCTGGGAAATAGATGGGGAAACAGTGGAAACAGTGTCAGACTTTATTTTTTGGGGACTCCAAAATCACTGCAGATGGTGATTGCAGCCATGAAATTAAAAGACGCTTACTCCTTGGAAGGAAAGTTATGTCCAACCTAGATAGCGTATTCAAAATCAGAGACATTATTTTGCCAACAAAGGTCCGTCTAGTCAAGGCTATGGTTTTTCCTGTGGTCATGTATGGGTGTGAGAGTTGGACTGAGAAGAAGGCTGAGAGCAGAAGAATCAATTCTTTTGAACTGTCATGTTGGAGAAGACTCTTGAGAGTCTCTTGGACTGCAAGGAGATCCAACCAGTCCATCCTGAAGGAGATCAGTCCTGGGTGTTCTTTGGAAGGACTGATGCTAAAGCTGAAACTCCAGTACTTTGGCCCCCTCATGCGAAGAGTTGACTCATTGGAAAAGACTCTGATGCTGGAAGGGATTGGGGGCCAGAGGAGAAGGGGACGACAGAGGATGAGATGGCTGGATTGCATCACTGACTCGATGGACGTGAGTTTGTGTGAACTCCTGGAGTTGGTGATGGACAAGGAGGCCTGGCGTGCTGTGATTCATGGGGTCGCAAAGAGTCGGATACGACTGAGAGACTGAACTGAACTGAACTCGTTCCTAAGTATTTTATTCTTTTTGTTGCAAAGGTGAATGAAATTGTTTCCTTAATTTCTCTTTCTATTTTCTCATTGTTATTGTATAGGAATGCAAGGGATTTCTGTAATTCATTCTATGAAACCATCATCACCTTAATGCAAAATCCTGACAAAGATGCCACCAAAAAAAAGAAAAGAAAGAAAGAAAGAAAGAAAACTACAGGCAATAGCACTGATGGACATAGATGTAAAAATCCTTAACAAAATTCTAGCAATCAGAATCCAACAACACATTAAAAAGATCATACACCATGACCAAGTGGGCTTTATCCCAGGGATGCAAGGATTCTTCAATATCCACAAATCAATCAATGTAATATACCACATTAACAAATTGAAAAATAAAAGCCATATGATTAACTCAATGGATGCCAAGAAAACCTCTGACAAAATTCAACATCCATTTATGATAAAAAGTCTCCAGAAAGCAGGAATAGAAGGAAGATACCTCAACATAATAAAACCTATATATGACAAACCCACAGCAAACATTATCCTCAATGGTGAAAAATTGAAAGTATTTCCCCTAAAGTCAGGAACAGGACAAGGGTGCCCACTTTCACGACTATTATTCAACATAGTTTTGTAAGTTTTGGCCACAGCAATCAGAGCAGAAAAAGAAATAAAAGGAATCAAATTTGAAAAGAAGAAGTAAGCCTCTCACTCTTTGCAGATGACATGATCCTCTACATAGTAAAACCTAAAGACTCCACCAGAAAATTGCTAGAGCTAATCAATGAATATAGTAAAGTTGCAGGATATAAAATGCTGCATTTTTTTCTACCATTCTATCTTCTATTTCACTAATCCTATATTCTTCCTCCGTTATTCTACTGTTTGTTCCCTCCAGAGTGCTTTTGATCTCATTTATTGTATTATTCATTATATATTGACTCTTTTTTATTTCTTCTAGGTCCTTGTTAAACCTTTCTTGTATCTTCTCAATCCTTGTCTCCAGGCTATTTACCTGTGATTTCATTTTTATTTCAAGATTTTGGATCATTTTCACTATCATTATTCAGAATTCTTTATCAGGTAGATTCCCTATCTCTTCATCTTTTGTTTGGCTTGGTGGGCATTTATCCTGTTCCTTACCTGCTGGGTATTTCTCTGTCTCTTCATCTTGTTTATATTGCTGTGTTTGGGGTGGCCTCTCTGTATTCTAGCAGTTTGTGCTCTTCTCTTTATTGTGGAGTGTTCTCGCTATGAGTGGGGTTGTACGGGTGGCTTGTCAAGTGTTCCAGGTTAGGGAAGCTTCTGTTGGTGTGTTGGTGGGTGGAGCTGTATTTCTTCTCTCTGGAGTGCAATGAAGTGCCCAGTAATGAGTTATGAGATGCCAGTGGGTTTGGAGTGACCTTGGGCAGCCTGTATATTGAAGCTCAGGGCTGTGTTTCTGTGTTGCTGGAGAATTTGTTTGGTATGTCTTGCTCTGGAACCTGTTGGCCCTTGGGTGATGCTTGGTTTCCGTGTAGGTATGGAGGATTTTGATGAGCTCCTGTTAATTAATGTTCCCTGGAGTCAGGAGTTCTCTGGTGTTCTCAGAATTTGGACTTAAACCTCCTGCTTCTGGCTTTCAGTCTTATTTTTACAGTAGCCTCAAGACTTCTCCATCTATACAGCACCACTGATAAACCATTTAGGTTAAAGATGAAAAGTTTCTCCACAGTGAGGGACACCCAGAGAGGCTTACAGAGTTACATGGAGAAGATAAGAAGGAAGAGGGAATAGAGGTGATATGAACAAGATGAGGTGGAATCAAAAGAAGAGAGAGCAAGCTAGCCAGTAATCACTTCCTTATGTGCACTCCACAGTCTGGACCACTCAGAGATGTTCACGGAGTTATACAGAGAAGAGAAGAGTGAGGAAGGGAACAGAGGTGACCAAGAAGATAAAGGGGGGGAATAAAAAGAGAGACAGAACCAGCCAGCAATCAGTTCTCTAAGTGTTCTCCACAGTCTGGAACACACAAAGAGATTCACAGAGTTGGGTAGCGAAGAGAAAGGGGAGGGAGGAGATAGAGGCAACGTGGCAGAGAAAAAGGAGAGGACAAAGTGGGAGAGAGCAGTCAAGCCAGTAATCTCGCTCCCAAGTAAAAATGAGTACTGAAGATTCAGTTCTTAAAGGTACAAAATTGATAACAAATACCAAAAAGCAAAGATTAAAAGTCTAGAGCAGTGGTTGGATTTTCAAATTTTCTTTATTTTATTTTATTTTTAAACTTTACAATATTGTATTAGTTTTGCCAAATATCAAAATGAATCCACCACAGGTATACCCGCGTTCCCCATCCTGAACCCTCCACCCTCCTCCCTCCACTTCCCACCCTCTGGGTCGTCCCAGCGCACCACCCCCAAGCATCCAGTACCGTGCATCGAACCTGGACTGTCGACTCATTTCATACATGATATTATACATGTTTCAATGCTATTCTCCCAAATCTCCCCACTCTCTCCCTCTCCCACAGAGTCCATAAGACTGATCTATACATCGGTGTCTCTTTTGCTGTCTCCTACACAGGGTTATTGTTACCATCTTTCTAAATTCCATATATATGCGTTAGTATACTGTATTGGTGTTTTTCTTTCTGGCTTACTTCACTCTGTATAATAGGTTCCAGTTTCATCCATCTCATTAGAACTGATTCAAATGTATTCTTTTTAATGGCTGAGTAATACTCCATTGTGTATATGTACCACAGCTTTCTTATCCATTCATCTGCTGATGGACATCTAGGTTGCTTCCATGTCCTGGCTATTAAAGAAAAGAAAAAAAATCAGGAAAATTATACACACACACACACACACACACACACATATATATATACACACATATGCATATGTATGTATATGTATATATATGAAGTTTGCTTTAAAAAATTGGATGTCTCTTTTTTTTTGCAAAGTAATAGTAGGTTACAAAAATGAAAATTAAGGGAGTAATAGAGGACCCACTCCAGTACTCTTGCCTGGAAAATCCCATGGATGGAGGATCCTCGTGGGCTGCAGTCCATGGGGTCGCTGAGAGTTGGGCACGACTGAGCAATTTCACTTTTACTTTTCTCTTTCATGCATTGGAGAAGGAAATGGCAACCCACTCCAGTATTCTTGCCTGGAGAATCCCAGGGACAGAGGAGCCTAGTGGGCTGCTGTCTATGTGGTCACACAGAGTCGGACACAACTGAAGCGACTTAGTAGTAGTAGTAGTAGTAGTAGTAGAGGACTTAAAACTTAAAAAAAAATAAAGAATGATAGTAAAAATAGTAAAAAATGTATCTAGGATTTTCTCTGGTGTTGTGGGCAGTGTGGGTTCAGTTCATTTTCGGATCGTTCCTTGGTCTGGCTTATATTTCTCAAGATCTATAGGCCCCTTCCTATGTAGTCGGTACTAACTATAGGGTTTTACTCTATTGCACCTGTCACTTCCAAGGCGGTTCCCTCTGTTTTAGCTTCTTCTGTTTGCTGGTCTCTTCAGTGTCTAATTTCCATCCTGACACAAGGGGGCGGTGGTGGACACTGTTTTAGGCTCACTTGTTTAGTTGCACTGTGGGGCAGGATGGCCACTGCAAACAAATAACACTGGTGTGTGCTTGCATTGTCTCAGCCACACTGGGCCTGCCCCCGCTCACGGTGCATGTGCGCTCCCTGCCCACACTGCTCAGGCTCTAGGTTGCTTCTCCAGAAACCGTCTGAGGCCAGCCCAGGGCTGCATGCACCTCCCAGGTCTAAGCCGCTCAGGTTCAGCACTTGGGTTGTCCTCAGAGGCGCAGACTCGGTTGGGCCTGCGTTTTGTGCCCTTCCCACATCCGAGCAGCAAAGGTGATCAGGTGTTTGGCGAGTGTGGTCGCTGCTACTTATCACCTCCCCTGTCCATGACACTTGGTCCAGCCCCGGTGGATCCAGGGAATTCGAAGGGGAGACGGCTTCAGCGAACTGGATACAATAGCTTTAATTAAATATTAATTAGAGATATAAAGAGTAATAGAATGAGGATAGCTCAGTGGGAAAATTCAGTGGAGAAAAGAGGCTGAATAACTTGGTTTACATGGAAAGCTAATAAAATTCCAAGGCAAGGAATTTACGTCACCTATGTAGGCCGCAGGCATCTTCCCGTTCACCCGAAGGATAGGAGACACTAAGGCCTCCCCGGTCAGATCTTAGAAGCCCAGGCATAATTAGTAGGCTTGACGAGCCTCCACGCCCCAGATGGAATTCAGCAGAAGATGAGAGAAAGAATGGCATGGGGAGACCAATCTTTCTAGGAACTTATCCCATTTCTTTATTTTCCAGGGCCTGTTTTTATACACCGAGATGTTATACAAAAGTCACGCGGGGTCAGCAGTCCTGACTTTTATTAAAGTCAGGTGCTTTATACAAATGTATACAAAAGTCTTAGGGGTGTTACATCATCTTTTGGCCAGGGGGCCTGCTAACAATTTATGACCCTCTCCTTATGACAGCGGTCAGTCAACCAGAACACTTATTTTTCCAGGGGTGATTATTCTTAAAACCGATGCCATCTTCCAAAGGTACCAAATAAAGTTACATTCTTATAGGGTGAGGTTGTAGTGGGTTTTAATTAAGAAACGAATTTGCTTAGCCTAAGGTCTAATGTGATTAATATCAAAGGTTAATACTTATTTCTTCTATATATTCATTAATGTGTATAAGGGCAGGGGATGTGGAGACTTAGCAGCAAACATTGGCTCAACAAATGAGAAACCCTTCACCAATACAATTTCTAATCAGCCCACTATACTTATACTAATAGTTTTCTAACTTCTCTAAAGAACCTGTTTTTAGAAGGTTTAAAGCATCTCGTGCCTCTCACAGTTGGGAGGCTGTGAACAATCACATGTGGCCAGACAAGCCTGTCAGGTAGGCTAGAGAGCCCTCAGAGGAGTTTGTAAGTTGGAACACTCCTGTCATGCCCAGGAATTATTATTAACTGGAGCTCTAAGTTAATTCCTTCTCTGAAAGAGGTGGTGGGGGAAGCCCCCCGTAAAGTCAGAGGTTTAGGTGAGAGCACAAAGTAGTAAAGTAGGCAGGCTCTGGTTTTGGGGGTAGATGCTCGAGAATTTCCACGGGGACTCCTGAGGCTCGATCCCGCCTTTGCGTATGTCGAGCCTCCTTCCTCATGACCTTTGCCATGGGTGGAGTTCCTCACGCTGGCTCCCGGCAGGTGTACAAGCGGCGCACCTTCTAAGGCGGATGTTGACCATCCAGAACCCCAAGAATTCTCAGTTAGCAAAGAAGCCTGCCTTCAGTTTGATAGATAATGCCTCTCTGGGGCTGCAATTGCCCCCTTCAGGCTCTGGCTACCTATCATCGGAGGGAGATGGTCTGAAGCTGGCTAGATCTGTTCAGCCCTTTGTTCTGTGAGCGGGCTGATGGTGTCTTAGGTTAGGGCTTTTCACGTGGTAGCTATCCCACAGTCTGTTTTGCTATCCCAAGTTAGTTTGTTCAGATTGCCCTCAGGGCATTCAGGCCCGGTCCTTACTCTAAGCAATGCAGCCTGTATCTCCCTGCCCAGCCCCCGCTTGCTAGTGGTGGGTGCAGGTGTCTGCGCTGCATCTCAGCTGGTGGAGTTACCACTGGGCACATAATCTGTGGGTTTTAATTATTTATTTATCATTCCTCCCAGTTGTGTTGCCCTCTGGTTCCAAGGCTCGCCACAGACTCAGCAGTGAGAGTATTTCCTGGTGTTTGGAAATTTCTCTCTTTTTAAGGCTCCCTTCCTGGGACAAATTTCCATCCCTATCTCTTTTGTCTCTCTTTTTGTCTTTTATATTTTTTCCTACCTCCAGTTGAAGACAATGGGCTGTTTTTCTGGGTGCCTGATGTCCTCTGCCAGCATTCATAAGTTGTTTTGTGGAATTTACTCAGCATTTAAATGTTCTTTTGATGAATTTGTGGGGGAGAAATTGGTCTCCCCGTCCTATTCCTCTGCCATCTTAGAACCGCCTAAATTTTTTAAATTAAAAAAAAATTAAGTTATTTATTACTCTTTTAATTTTCATTTTAAAACCTACTATTACCTTGTTAAAAAAGACCCTATTGTAAAAGCAAATTTCATATATATATATTTATAATTTTTGTGATTTTTAAAAAAATATTGTGTTTTTGAGAGTCTATCCTCTACTCTAGATTTTTAATCTCTGCCTTTTGGTATTTGTTATCAATTTTGTACCTTTAAGAATCCAACCTTCAGTACCCATTTTTAAGAGTGTGATTACTTGTTTGATTGTGCTCTTCCCTTTTGACTTTCATTTTTCTCCGCCAGGTCACCTTTATCTCCTCCCTCCACCTTCTCTTCTTTACTTAAATCTGTGAATATCTTTGGGTGTCCATGGCTGTGGAGAACACTTATGGAACTTATTACTGGCTAGATTTGTCTTGCCCCTTTTGAATCCCCCTCTTCCCCTCTTGGTTACCTCTATCTCCCTCCTCCCTCTTCTCTTCTCCATGTAACTCTGTGAAACTCTCTGGGTGTCACTTACTGTGGAGAATCTTGTCACCATTAATCTAGATGTTTTATCAATGGTGCTGTATAGATGGAGAAGTCTTGAGGCTACTGTAAGAATAAGACTGAAAACCAGAGGCAGGAGGCTTAAATGCAAAACTTGAGAACCAGAAAACTTATGATTTCAGGGGGAATTAATTGACAAGAGTGCATCCAAAAGCCTCCATACCTACACTGAAACCAAGCCAACAAGTTTCAGAGCAAAACATACCAAGTGAATTATCCAACAATACAGGAACATAAAATACAGGTGGGAAAAATCACACCAAAACCAGATCAGATCAGATCAGTAGCTCAGTGGTGTTCGACTCTTTGCGACCCCATGAATTGCAGCATGCCAGGCCTCCCTGTCCATCACCAACTCCCGGAGTTCACTGAGACTCATGTCCATCAAGTCAGTGATGCCATCCAGCCATCTCATCCTCTGTCGTCTACACCTCAAAACTCACTACCGGACACTTCATTGCACTCCAGAGTGAAGATATACAGCTCCAGCCACCAGAACACTGACACAAGCTTCCCTAACCAGAAAACCACTTGTCCAACCCCACCTACAGGGAGGAACATCCACAACAAAGAGGAACCACAAAATTCCAGCATACAGAAAGGCCACCCCAAACACAGCAACCTAAAACAATATGAAAAGGCAGAGCAATATTCAACAGGTAAAGGAACATGATAAATGCCCACCAAACCAAACAAAAGAGGAGGAGACAGGGAGTCTATCAGAAACAGAATTCAGAATAATGATAGTAGATACGATCCAAAATCTTGAAAACAAAATGGAGTTACAGATAAATAATCTAGAGACAAGGACTGAGAAGAAATAAAAAGAAGTCAATCAATAATGAATAATGGAATAACTGAGATCAAAAGCACTCTGGAGGGAAACAACAGTAGAATAACTGAGGCAGAAGATAGGATAAGTGAGGTGGAAGATAGAATGCTGGAAATAAATGAGGCAGAGAAGAAAACATAAAAAAAGAATTAAAAGAACATAGATTTTTGCATCTATGTTCATCAGTGATATTGGCCTGTAGTTTTCTTTTCTTTATGGCATCTTTGTCAGGTTTTGGTATTAGGGTGATGGTGACCTCATAGAATGAGTTTGGAAGTTTACCTTCCTTTGCAATTTTCTGAAAGAGGTTGAGTAGGATAGGTGTTAGCTCTTACCTAAATTTTTGGTAGAAATCAGCTGTGAAACCGTCTGGACCTGGGCTTTTGTTTGCTGGAAGATTTCTGATTACAGTTTCAATTTCCATGCTTGTGATGGGTCTGTTAAGATTTTCTATTTCTTCCTGGTTCAGTTTTGGAAAGTTATACTTTTCTAAGAATTTGTCCATTTCTTTCATGTTGTCCATTTTATTGGCATATAATTGCTGGTAGTAGTCTCTTATGATCCTTTGTATTTCTGTGTGGTCTGTTGTGATCTCTCCATTTTCATTTCTAATTTTACTGATTTGATTTTTCTCCCTTTGTTTCTTGATGAGTATGGCTAATGGTTTGTCAATTTTATTTATCCTTTCAAAGAACCAGCTTTTGGCTTTGTTGATTTTTGCTATGGTCTCTTTTGTTTCTTTTGCATTTATTTCTGCCCTAATTTTTAAGATTTCTTTCCTTCTACTAACCCTGGGGTTCTCCATTTCTTCCTTTTCTAGTTGCTTTAACAGTAGAGTTAGGTTATTTATTTGACTTTTTTCTTGTTTCTTGAGGTATGCCTGTATTGCTATGGACTTTCCCCTTAGCACTGCTTTTACAGTGTCCCACAGGTTTTGGGTTGTTGTGTTTTCATTTTCATTCATTTCTATGAATATTTTGATTTATTTTTTGATTTATTCTGTGATTTGTTGGTTATTCAGAAGCATATTGTTCAGCCTATATATGTAGAAATTTTTAATAGTTTTTCTCCTGTAAATGTGATCTAATTTTACAGCATTATGGTCATAAAAGATGCTTGGAATGATTTCAATTTTTTTTGAATTTACCAAGGCTAGATTTATGGCCCAGGATGTGATCTATCCTGGAGGAAGTTCCATGTACGCTTGAGAAAAAGGTGAAAATCCTTGTTTTGGGGTGAAATGTCCTACAGACATCAATTAGGTCTAACTGGTCTATTGTATCATTTAGAGTTTTTGTTTCTTTGTTAATTTTCTGTTTAGTTGATATATCCATAGGTGTGAGTGGGGTATTAAAGCCTCCCACTATTATTGTGTTATTGTTAATTTTCCCTTTCACACTTGTTAGCATTTGTCTTACATATTGTGGTGCTCCTATGTTGGTTGCATATATATTTATAATTGTTATATCTTCTTCTTGGATTGATCCTGTGATCATTATGTAGTGTCCTTCTTTGTCTCTTTTAGCAGCCTTTGTTTTAAAGTCTATGTTATCTGATATGAGTATTGCTACTCCTGCTTTCTTTTGGTCTCTGTTTTCGTGGAATATCTTTTCCCAAACCTTCACTTTCAGTCTGTATGTATCCCTTGTTTTGAGGTGGGTTTCTTGTAGACAACATATATAGGGGTCTTGTGTTTGTGTCCATTCAGCCAGTCTTTGTCTTTTGGTTGGGGCATTCAACCCACCAAGTGGGCTTTATCCCAGGGATGTAAGGATTCTTCAATATCCACAAATAAATCAATGTAATACACCATATTTACAAGTTGAAAAATAAAAGCCATATGATTATCTCAATAGATGCAGAGGAAGCCTTTGACAAAATTCAGCATCTATTTATGATAAAAACTCTCCAGAAAGCAGGAATAGAAGGAACATACCTCAACATAATAAAAGCTATATATGACAAACCCACAGCAAACATTATCCTCAATGGTTAAAAATGGAAAGCATGTCCCCTAAAGTCAGGAACAAGACAAGGGTGCCCACTTTCACCACTACTATTCAAAATAGTTCTGAAAGTTCTGGCCACAGCAATCAGAGCAGAAAAGGAAATAAAAGGGATCCAAATTTGAAAAGAAGTAAAAGTCTCACTGTTTGCAGGTGACATGATCCTTTACTTAGAAAACCCTAAAGATTCCACCAGAAAATTACTAATGCTAATAAATGAATATAGTAAAGTTGCAAGATATAAAATCAACACAAAGAAATCCCTTGCATTCCTATACACTAATAATGAGAAAATAGAGAAATTAAGGAAACAATTCCATTCACCATCACAACGAAAAGAATAAAGTACTTAGGAATATATGTACCTAAAGAAACTAAAGACCTATACATAGAAAAGTACAAAACACTGGTGAAAGAAATCAAAAGGACACTAATAGATGGAGAAATATACCATGTTCATGGATTGGAAGAATCAATATAGTGAAAATGAGTATACTACCCAAAGCAATCCATAGATTCAATGCAATCCCTATGAAGCTACCAACGGTATTTTTTACAGAGCTAGAGCAAATAAGTTCACAATTTGTATGCAAATACAAAAAACCTCGAATAGCCAAAGTGATCTTGAGAAAGAAAAATGGAACTGGAGGAATCAACCTACCTGACTTCAGGCTCTACTACAAAGCCACAGTTATCAAGACAGTATGGTACTGCCACAAAGACAGAAATATAGATCAGTGGAACAAAATAGAAAGCTCAGAGATAAATCCACGCACATATGGACACCTTATCTTTGACAAAGGAGGCAAGAATATACAATGGATTAAAGACAATCTCTTTAACAAGTGGTGCTGGGAAATCTGGTCAACCACTTGTAAAAGAATGAAACTAGAACACTTTCTAACACCATATACAAAAATAAACTCAAAATGGATTAAAGATGTAAACGTAAGACCAGAAACTATAAAACTCCTAGAGGAGAACATAGGCAAAACACTCTCTGACATACATCACAGCAGGATCCTCTATGACCCACCTCCCAGAATATTGGAAATAAAAGGAAAAATAAACAAATGGGACCTAATTAAACTTAAAAGCTTCTGCACATCAAAGGAAACTATTAGCAAGGTGAAAAGACAGCCTTCAGAATGGGAGAAAATAATAGCAAATGAAGCAACTGACAAACAACTAATCTCAAAAATATACAAGCAACTCCTACAGCTCAACTCCAGAAAAATAAATGACCCAATCAAAAAATGGGCCAAAGATCTAAATAGACATTTCTCCAAAGAAGAAATACAGATGGCTAACAAACACATGAAAAGATGCTCAACATCACTCATTATCAGAGAAATGAAAATCAAAACCACTATGAGGTACCATTTCACACCAGTCAGAATGGCTGTGATCCAAAAGTCTACAAATAATAAATGCTGGAGAGGGTGTGGAGAAAAGGGAACCCTCTTACACTGTTGGTGGGAATGCAAACTAGTACAGCCACTATGGAGAACAGTGTGGAGATTCCTTAAAAAACTGGAAATAGAACTGCCTTATGATCCAGCAACCCCACTGCTGGGCATACACACTGAGGAAACCAGAAGGGAAAGAGACACATGTACCCCAATGTTCATCGCAGCACTGTTCATAATAGCCAGGACATGGAAGCAACCTAGATGTCCATCAGCAGATGAATGGATAAGAAAGCTGTGGTACATATACACAATGGAGTATTACTCAGCCATTAAAAAGAATACATTTGAATCAGTTCTAATGAGGTGGATGAAACTGGAGCCTATTATTCAGAGTGAAGTAAGCCAGAAGGAAAAACACCAATACAGTATACTAACACATATATATGGAATTTAGAAAGATGGTAACGATAACCCTGTATACGAGACAGCAAAAGAGACACTGATGTATA